>NC_051847.1:121160086-121182257 GCF_002237135.1 Teleopsis dalmanni
ACAATCACTTTTTTATATTTACTTAAATATTTTACACCACTTTTAGAGATTATAATAGTTGCAAAGAACCGATTGTTTATACTAGAAAATTAAAAATCTAATTTCCATACAATTAAATAAAATTAATAAAGATTTAGACTTATATAGATTTAGACTTATATAGACTTATAATATATAGTCTTTAATTATATTACTTTTGTAAGTGCAAATGTACAGATCTGATATACAGATCTTAAAATTCCACGGTCCTTAAGACAACATTAAATAATATTCACATTTAATTAAATGCCAAAAGGGAAAACTTAAGGCCGTTTAAATGATTTAAGAGGCATTTTAATTTTTTTTTTTTGTTAAAGAAAATTACTCTATTATTATATTTTATACATATTTTTGAATGTTTAATTTCTTAATCACCAAAATTGTTATTATTATGTTACAAATTCTTGCATATATTTGTTAATTACTTACAGAAAATGGACATACCTCAATTTATGGACCTATGATATGGACCTTGTTTAGTATAATCTTCACAGTCAAAAATAAAAAATCATGTTTTATTTATAAAAATGTGACCTTTTCATTAACAATAGCCACTTACAAAAAATCGTTAGGTCTGTAATATTTAACCTTGTTTTGTTCTATTTATTTATTATATTTATTATGTTCTATTATTATCTATTTAATTTATTATATTGAAGAGTTGACCAAAAAGGATGGTCATAAATAAATCGGCACAAGTATGTAAATGCGCAGACAAATTACTATAATTGTGCTGCAGAGAAATAAATATTATTTATAGAAATGCTGTACGTTTTAACACAGAAATTAAAGACACAGATAAGTAGGAGCAGAAACAAATACATAATTATACTCGTATGTTAAGAATTTTTAATGCATTAAGCTATTTACTAAACATAACATCTGAGAATCCTTTATATGTGAACATTATCTTTGGAATCTTATTTGTCTAAGGGGTTCTGTCAATCATCAGTCCTTAAGTTATAGTCTCATTACAACAAACAGTCCGAGTGATTGCTATTTAGCAAATGCCGAGTGATTATCTTTAAAACGCAGTAAATTTCAAGTTCCTACCATTTATAGAACTTGAGATATAGGCATTTGAAAATGTATCTACAATGCCTCATCGGAGATCATGGGGTCAAAAAGGTGTCCGATTTGTAAAAGAATGACCCATAATACAATATATGCAACAAATATAAAAACTGAATCCAATACTCGTCAAATCATGACAGCAGCTTTAAAGGATCTATATCTGAGATTTGGATATCTGCCAAGGAACTTTGTTGAAATCAGATTATTAATATGACAGTGATGACAAGTTTCATCACTGGTTTACCACCTATTACTCGTATTAATAATTGTTTTATTTAGGTTTTACTTAAAACGAATTTTGCATAAAACGAATGATTTCTTTAGTCTCCTTTAGAACGTTTTAAGCATGAAATACTGTAAATATAAAAAGAACTTACCTCTATGTACTGGACATTTGTATGTTCCAAATATTTTGACCAAATAAATAAAAAAGTAAATCTAATTTTTCACACACAATAAATAATAATCTTATGCAAATTACATTTTATAGAACAAATTTACTTAAATGAATTTAATATTTTCAAAATTTACTGCTAATGCAACAGCGATTCTTTTTACTAAAACAAAACACCAATTTCGACACCACTAAAGAAATTTTTAAATCTATTTTACACATTCTTCTTTCTATTTGACCATTGAATATGCAGCGCTGCTGCGGCTCTGCTATGCCTGCATCATTGCATTGGCAGTTAGCAATTTGTATTTCACACATTCTTCTTCGTATTCGACCATTGAATATGCAGCGCTGCTGCGGCTCTGCTCTGCCTGCATCATTGAATTGGCAGTTAGCAATTTGTTGTTTTTGTATTGTGAGCAAATTTTTGAATTGCCATACATGAACGCCATATTAATTTTCTGTTCTTAATTTTTAAAAATCTTTTTTATAAATGCGTTTTTAAATTAAAATCATTAGAATTTTGAAAATGTTTTTAGACCTAATTTATGTTTTTACAATAAAATTAAGTAATAAAAGGATTTTTATATATTATTGTTTACGTATGAGTTTACTAAAAAATTGTGTAAACTTATCACTTAAATATAACTTCATTGAAATAAGAATATTCAGACTTCATATTCAATTAATTTGCAGTTTATTAAAATGATTTATTTATTTAATTATATTCTTTAAATATTTCATTTATTTAAATAAATAAACACCGCACACCGAAATTATTGAACCGATTTTTTTTTTTTTTGCAAACGTACCGATTAAAGCAAAATCACAAAACAAACTAATCCTTAAGACATTTAATTACTCTTTAATGGTCGCTGATGAACGGTTTTTTCTGGTTTGTTTTAAATTAACTGCTTTACCGACGTCGTGAGCTCCAATTAACCTTTTTTTGTATGTAAATAATTCAAAATATCTTGTAAAATAAAAACTATTACATATTAAATAATATCTAAAAAATATATAAATTAAATATTTTGTTTGTATTATTAATTATTAATTAAAAAATTGATATATTTATATTAATTGGATATTTATTTGGATTTATGATTTATTATAATAGATTTACATATATACATATGTAAAGTTTTTTTTACATGCCTCTTAACCCTTATCGATCGGATAAGTTATTCTTGCATGTTTCATGTTTTAATTGATTAGTTTCAAAGTTCAAATAGCTAAGATTGCATTTTTTATTGTGAAGGTATAATTAAAAAAAATAATTTAAAAACTAAATTAATATTAAAAGTTTGTTTTGAAGCAAAAAATCAAATTATTATAAAAATAATTTAAAAAAATTGCACATTACAATTGATTATCATCGTATATAGTCGTATCATATCTTTTTGTTACTGACTGTTCCTTAATACGTTTTAGCATAATATATTCGACTTCATCATAATTCTATATTATTTACATTTAAGATTTCGAACAATGTAGCAACCATCAATAGATGTCAGTTCTTATTAGTTTGTTGGACTGTTCGTCGATAAGCGCAAAACATCAGCTAAATTTTTTTAAACTCCACAGGATGGATCTAGTATTGTCTAAAAAGGTTAACATCAAAGACCGTAGTATTAGGAGGATAAACAATCGCAAAAGCAAAATGATTTCTGCTGATTAGGAACTTCAATTCATCAACCAAACAGTGAATTAATAAACACCACAAATGTTATATTATTCTTCACAATCAGATAATGAATTTGAAAAAACCAAAATGAAATATTCAAGCCCGTCTTATTATATTTTTAATTAAACATTTTTTTATAATTTATTTTCCTATATGGTATAATTACAGCTTTTCGACAAGATTCTTGAAAAGATTTCCACATTGATCATTTTTGCTCTGTGGGTAAAGTAAAACTTAACAGAAAACTTAAGTCATATCTCTCTTGTTTCTTCTCACTATAAAAAAAAAATATTACTGTATTGCAGTTGGTAAAGTGTAAACTCTGCTGTCACTTCAAACCAACCAACCACCTAAAGATTCCAACTGGTTATAGAATTGTACTAGCTCAAAGATAACTGAAACAAAGTGACTTAATGTACTTATCGAGAATCTAGTAATTTATTTTTTTTAAGCTATGTTTATTAAATATAGTTGTTTGGTTAATCAAACCACTTGAAAATTGTTTTATACATATACTTACTTATTTAAAAGAAGACACTATAGGTGAGGCCACTAAATAAGTGCTGAAATATTCATATAATTATTTTTCAGTGTAATTTTATTCAAAAGAATATGTTTTGCCTTTGTTTTTTGTTGTAATTAAAATAAGTTATGTTGCAAGAATTGTTACCTGTACTAGATAAAGGATCTAGATCTCTATTGTTATTTCACGTAACGTTCTATGCCGTGGAGGCTTAACAGTGTGGCGTTCAAAAACACGCATCTTAACACAAAGCGTCAACCAACGCCGGTACCAATGAAGAAATGTGTGTAAAACATAACTTCCACCTTGGTTTAGTGCGAGACCTACCTACATACCTCTGCTAATATTTGAGTCACAGCACCCGGTGATGAATACGCAACTCCACGCCGAATGAAATAAATCAGTTTACCTGCGTAAGTTTAGGTATTAACCACAGCAACTACGCATTTGACCTCAACTGGGCAGTACCAGATTTACACTTCTGGTCAAGTGTAGCAAGTGTCGAGTCACTTACTATCATGTACACTTTTTGTACAAGTGTCGGCGTGGTACCGGAATTTTAGTCGTCTTTTACGACAGGTATGCCTCACCTCGGGAATATTCTAACCCCTTCACCGCTGATATAAAGGATATCACCCTTCCACATATAATTTAGATATGATTTACTCCATCTCTACTCACAGTTATGCTACTTTAAGCTACTTATAAGCTACAAAGCTTTCTAAGAACAAGCCAAATTTAATTTCAAATATTGTAATGTGTTCATTGGAAAAAATATATTAAATAAATAATTTTCTAAAATTGCAGATCAGAATCACTTAAAAATAGTAGTATTAAAAAATTTATTTGATTATCTTTAAAACTGAACATGTAATTTGTATACTAACAGACAGGCCGCCCGATACCAACATGCATGTCAGTTGTCTAATTCATCTCAGGAAGTTAGTTATGTATATTTACCATATATTTTCAGTATCTTATTGACTGATTTACAAGCTTCATGACGAATTTAATTTACTTTCAATTGAGAATTGTGTAAAATGGCTGAAGAGATTTTAATAAAAAAACAATGAATCAAAATTAATTAACTTACTAATATAAAAAATATACATATTTACTATTTCATGCGATTATTAATTTTTGGCTAAAAATTGAAATTGTTTTTTTTTTAATTTCCCAAATCTTAAGAGTACCGGTTAAACTTGTTAAAGAAATATTTCAAGATTGAATAAAAATTTGAAATTTTAAAAAAACATTTTTTTACCTAGAATAGATGAACGATATCTTAAAAGAGTTAAGGCACAAAAATGTCAACAGACTGATATTATATTTATCTAAGCAGATGTAGACAATGAGGCAGTGTACTGACCTAACACTATATTGTAGAAATCAACAAATCAACTATCTGTCTGATTAATTGTTCCAACTGACAAAATACTCATGCCAGTATATCAATGTCAATGCCAAATGAATCTAATGAAGAGCAATAATCTAGTATTGACTTTAAATTCTCAGTACAGAGTCGCAGGAGAATAAAAAAAACTTAGTGTATTAAATATATAATCATAGTAATTAAAATTATGAAATCATAAAATATCGATAAATTAGTTTTACGTTAATGGCTTAGAGATAACAAAATATTTGATATTCCCTTTTTTAATTTATAAAAGTAAATTTAACAACGTCATTAAAAAAAATGATGAAATACACTCACAAGTTTTTGTAGTTCTACACTGAAAAAGCACTGCTCGACTGCCAGTTCGCTTAGTATTTTAGAAGCTCCCAAACGTTTTTTACTTTCAGATACATTGTTTTTATGTGCGGTGACGGTTATACGCGCGTGTTGACAAATCAAGTGTTCGTGGTTTAAAAAAAAAATAAATTAATATTAATTTTAATAAAATATATATAGTGTAAGTAAATGAAGCATATATTCAGCCAAAAAAAAAAATAATAATGACATTAAATAAGACTTTCATTAATGTCAGTATAAGAGTCACTTTTCGCTAAACTCAAAAATACTGGAGAAATTGAATTTGTGAATAAAAACTTCTGAAATCTGTATTTGTATGGAATAACAAAAAAAAAATTATTAAGTCACGGATTAAGATAAAAATAATAATCACTCTATTATACATTTTTATTAGTAGATTCTACTGAACAAAATATTTGGAATTTTTAATGAACTTGAACTTAAGATTGCAAAGTCAAAATAAACTAAAGTTTATCATACAAATAAAAATAATAAATATTATTCAAATTATAAAGTATACAAATCTATTCGTATTAAATTTAGATAAAAATAAATTTTACAAAATTTTTAACTAAACTTAATATTACTTTAAAGAGTTGCTTATAAAAAAATTTATGTAAGTTAAGTAAATTTTCTGTAATAAAAAAAAAATCTGCTCTATTGAAACCCACTACTAATTTATTATAAATTTCTGTGAAAGGAAATATTCAATTATTACTTTTTGAAATCTTGAAAATAAATAGAAAAATTGCCAATTAATTCCATTTTATACCAATTTTTGAGGAAATTTAATTTTTTATTATTTGCAATTTAAAAATTGAGATTAGAGATTAAACTAATATAGTTTAGTTTACTTGAACATTAGATAATTGAGATACAGCTATCAAGACGGTTAAACGGTTAAACGGTTAAAACTTTCTTATACAATCCCAAAATCATCAAGAGAGACGCCAATAGGAAAATGAACTCTTGTCCCTATTAAATACAATTCGGGAAGACATTGTCGACCTGTAAGATAAAGATAGTGATACTTTATTAATAATAAGAAACTTGACAAGAAAATTTATGCCACAACTATTAACTAAAAATAACTAAAAAAGATATACCTAAAAACTCTTAAATGGCGTCAACTTCACTTCGTTGAGCCAAGAGAAATCTGGTTCAAAAAAGTAAACATATATACATAAAAGCAAATTGAACTTATTAAGAAACGTTTTCATTCGCTCCTGGACTACTTTGTAAGAACTTCTGGTACTTCTGATATAATGCTACATTAATACAGGAAAATACTGCGAAGAGAAAGTATCCAACCGCTGAAGTCAGATGCAAAGATCCCAGTGTTGCAAGAAAACCTTACGGACGAAACTGAAGTACCACTGCCGACAATTAAAAATGTTTAAGACGTTTTATTGGAACAAAAAAAATTATAAATCTTAATGAGAAAAATACTGTTCAGATCAAGTTACTAAAAATGGGGGTTCCACGATGACACAAGTGATGTCTGAATTATTGAGAAAAACTGATTCCTTAAAAAAATTACCAGCACAGTATAATAGGTATTCACTCTGTCTTGCATACTCATTGCAAGGTTCACGAACTGCATAAATACTATACTAAAATTGCAAGAGTGCGAGAATACCAATGTTGCAGAATTGCAACATCAAAATGAAACAGCACATTTTTTAATGTGCATCACATTAAATTCACATGAGAAACAACAGATGTCAAAACAGCTGTTTTTTTTGCTTTCTTATTTCGTTACAAGCATATATACATGGGCTTACGTATAGCAAGATTGCAACCAATTGCAAGAAACTTTGTGTGTGTATTTTGTTGTTGTCTATTGCAAGCTCGTGTTTTTTGTGCATTTCGTGTATCTTAGAATGAGTTTGCAAGACAGAGTGAATACCTCTATAATGTTAGTTGTTTTATGGCCTACTCCAGAAAGGTAGCAAGTTTGAATACAGTATTACGTCGATATATCATACTTCTTTGTGGCAATAAACTACTCATTACTTTGATTGCAAATCAACTAAATGTATATTCAAACATTGTCATTTATTATCAAAGTAGTTGGAAGTCCTATGCTCCAATGGGAGATACAGGAACTGATGATGATGATGATGATCAAGGTAGTTGTAGAACATATTCAGAATAGACTAGATATTTAATTTCATTGAGACTTTTCAAAAGACTAACGAGATTGTAATCAATACCTAGTACAAAATATATGAAACAGTATGAATTAGTTTAAAAAATTCTACAAGATTATGATACTATCGAATATGAGTACAGAAGAATGTAATAACGTAGTATGAATACAGAAAAGCAGACCTTCGATATTAAATGTGGAGTCCAACAAGACAATGACATCTCAACAGAACTGTTCATTAAGTGAATTTGAAAAAGTTAGAGGAAATCTTAGTTTCCAATTAATAACGTTAATACAACATTACAGGTTCTTATATTCGCCAACAAAGTTATTAGTCTTTTAAAAACATATTAATTCAAAACTCGGATCTACAGGATTGAAATATACGTATAAAAAACAAACTCTGTACTTATCTATAGGTGTGAAGTAAGGATATTTAATTCAACAGAAACCAAATAAAAATCATGCAGTACCAAAAGGAACAAAAGAACAATTATTATGAATGTCGTTTTATCAAAGGATATGAACGTTGAAGTCCAAAGAAAGTCTCACAGAAACGGTTCCTGAAAATTTTGTTTCCTTAATCTAGATTCCTGATCCTATCAGCTTCATAGAATGAAAACTAATTTGAGACGACTTGATATAAATAACTGACTAGAGAAGGGTTGTAAGAAAGACAACTTACTCTAGTAGTAGCCTCAATGAATGAAAAGACTATTTAAATTGCATGATTTGCAAAAATTAAGAATATGAAAATGCAATGATTTGCGAAAACTAAGATTAAACACATTTTACTACTTTATATATTGTTATCTCAAATACGATAACCTTATCACAATTTCAGTTGTCTGGTACTTTTACTGAAGTATGTGTCTATACTTTTAACTTGAAAGTTAGAGATATCTTTTCATATAAGATAGACGGTAGATAATCTATCGTAATAATTTCATTGATTATAATAAATTTCTTAGTTATTGTTATTCCATCTGTTTTTGTGTTTTTTGCAAGCGTCACAGTTACGAAAGTAAATATGTCATTATAATTAAAAAAATATTCGATTATGTAGAAAATGATCAAATATCAGGCATATAATATGTAAAGTAGAGTAGCCCTTAAATATGAAGTCATACTGATATTCGCTTTTGAATTGACTTAGTCATAATGTTCAAGAATAGTTGGTTTAGAACTTCGCCATCTGAAATGAAAATGTTCGATGTATTTATAAATAATAACTAATCTGAACATTGTAAAACTCAAGACTTACATTTTAAAACTTCTGAAGAAACTATTGTATATTTTAAAGGCAAAATTTTATGCAGTAAATAACTGAAAGTATCTGCATTTATACATAAATCTTTATAAAATCACTTTAAAGTTATCATATTTGGAACTATAAATCATTTCAATCATCTAAAAGAATTTAACTAGAAGTTTTGTTGTATTTTTAGATCTTCTTTAAACTTTCATTATGGCACCTAATAATAATGACAATGATCCCATTAATCCTAATCAATATCTGCAAATACCAAAATGGATCAATGAAGACTATTTTATTCCCATACTAGAAAAAGATATACCAGATTTCGTAAGAATAGTTAATTTTACAACAATTGCTGCTACTGCACCCGGAGAGAATTATACTTCAATAATGGTTCGAGTTATAATGGAAATAGAACTAAAAGGTAAGTGAACACATTTTCCAGGTAGTTTGAATGCAGTATATTAATAATTATTTGCCTTTTTTTATTCAATTTTCAGATGGCAGCAACACACAATCTTCTTACATTTTAAAAACATGTTTGGAAGGCGGTAATCAAGGTGCAGAACTTGTTTCAAACATGAATCTCTTCCCAAAGGAGAAACAGATGTACCAAACTTTACTACCACAATTTGTAAAACTCTATAAACAGGCAGGAGTTGATATAAAATTATCTGCTAATTGCTTGCACGTTGAAGAAACTCCGGAACGCATAACGTTGGTCTTAGAAGATTTGAGTAGAAAAAAGTTTATGAATGTGAATCGTTTGAAAGGTTTCGATATGGAACACATGCGATGTGTATTACACAAACTAGCTGAACTGCATGCTGCATCTGCGGTTTATTATCATCTGAATGGACCTTATGATGAAATTTACAGCAGCACTTTCTTCAACGAAAGCAATCGACCAATATTTGAAGGAATGGCTGAATCAAGAAAACAAGCCTATTTTAGAGCTATGCGTGAATGGGATCTAGAAAATGTAGAATATTACATTGCCAAATACCCGGATAATGATGATTACTTCGATGCAGCTCTGTCATTGAATGAAACCGATCCAAATGAATTTAACGTACTGAACCACGGAGATACTTGGGCAAATAACATTATGTTTCGTCACGATAATGAAGGAAATATTGAACAGACAATTTTTGTTGATTATCAAGTTGGTAGATGGGGCACACCTGCACAAGACCTATGGTATCTAATTGTTACATCAGCTAGCTTAGATATTAAAATTAAAGAATTTGATAATTTTATTCGTATATATCACAAACACTTAGTGAAGTGCTTAAATCTTTTAAAATATCAAAAACCTATTATAACACTTAGAGAGCTACATATAATGATGCTAAAATATGGTTTATGGGGTAAATATGCCGAGATAAATAATAACTTTATTTTATGATGATAATAAATATTAATATTTTATAGGACCTCTCACTGCTGGTGGTGTTATGGTAGCTGTCCTCCTCCCATCCGATAAAGACGCTAATATGGAAACTATGTTAAAAACTGGACCCGAAGGTGAAGAGTTCAAATATAAAACATTCATTAATCCTTATTATGCCAAAGCCATGAGTCAATTGTATCCATTTTTCGACAATAAAGGAATTTTGGATATAATTAAAAAAAAAAATAAAGATTGACAGTGCAAATTAGAATATATGGAATATGTGTATATTTATATGCAGTATTAAGCAGTTAATTTTTAAACATTTTTAATTGTACAATACTATTTTGTTATAATATTTAAGAATATTGTTGTTATTTTAAATCTGAAATTAATATAAATAAGATTACTTAAAAAATATACAGAAGAACTTTTTTGAATTGGAAATTTTTGGTTTGATTTTAAAAATCAAGAAAGTTGATATATGATTAATGTGGACCAATTCATCTAAAGTAACAGAGCCAAGCTCATGTCACTATTATTTATTTTTAATTATGTATGGAAATTAATATTATGGGATGTATATAAATAATCTGAATATGTAAGCATATAGTATTAACAAGTGAAATATATTAATGCAGAAATTGTAATTTAGTCATAATTACATTCAATTTATTTTTCAATTACCATTATGTATACAAACTCTGTGTTCCCAGTTAAAAATAAGAAACAAGTATATGTAAAAATTTGCTTACTGCTCCATTAATCAATTAATAGAACAATATTTGCTCTTTGTTAGAACTCAAAAATATCTACAATACCGCCCTCATGATTTATAATTCAAATGTGTTTTATTTGATATTGCATTTTGAGAACTTAATTACATACAGCAGCTTACATCATTTGAGAACTTAATTGAAGCAATGAAATATTATAATGAAAAATGTAGATAACTGAACAGAAAAGCACCAACTATAATTACAACCAGAATAAATATTTTCGAGATCAAGGTCATTTAATCAATTTATTTTTTAATGAAAAATGTTCAAAACATCGCAATATTTTAAGTTTCGTAACAAATTATTTATCGCTTGAACCAAACACATTGACAGAAAAAAAGATGGAGGAACTGTAGACTATTATTCCAGTCACAACAGCTAATCGGGTTCTGCCATGAAAAAAATTAAAACATTACAACAATATGTAGTGAGTCATAGTTGACTAATTGCGCGTGATATGATCTCTGTTCACTGGGATATTACTGTTGGTAATATTTCAGTATTCTGCAAAATTCTATAGAATCACTTCATAGACACGACTGGATTTGTATCTGTATTCGATACAAATGTATTATTAATAACTCTATTTCGCTTCTGGTTTTAGCCATTTTATTATATATGAATATATTATATAAAATGTCTCTTGAGTTCTCCTTAGCACCAAGATATAGTTTTATTCGATTACTACTACAAGTTCTCATATTTTCAATATGAGTAATATCTATATAATTTTCTATTAACATATAATAAATTCTCTAATGCACATCAAATAAGCACCATCCGTTCTTAGTCTTCAATGCAGAAGACTGCTGTTAACCAATTAAGACTGCAGTCGTTAAGATCGATTAAGATCAATGTAGATGGAACAGACCACTTAAAATAATACCTTATATCTATTGATAAACTCAACACAGAAATAAGGCAAATGTGCACGAAAGTTTTAATACCCACCTACCCTAGATATTATAAAAATTAGATATTAGATAAAAATTAGATTAGATATAAAATAAATTACATAAAATTAGATAAACAAGATATTATAAAAATTATTTTGATTATGTTAGTATCACTTTTCTTAAATTAATAAGTAAAACCAGAGAAGTCGTATACAATTAACCAAGCAGTCAAATCAGGTAAATTCACCAAGCATTTCTCTATAAATCCTTGAAAATGGTTACAAAAAATCACAATAATACACAATTTTCGAACTCATTTAATCTATCTGGGAATCCTTTTGCAAACACCTAGATATATCAAAGTTAATTTGCAAATTGGGTAGTAGTGATATTATCAGAAGGATCTTACCTACACAGGAACTGTTCAACAGATTATTGGATATGCTCATATCTCTTATAATACTCTTCAGTATACGTTGTTTCAACAAAAATAAGACAAATTATGGAACGAATAAAGACATGTCATAGATTCCATAATCTGAAAATCACATTTGTAGTGCGCTTATTGTAAGACCTGTGTTTAATGCAAGGCATCAGTAAATAAATTAGGAAAAGTATTTCTAGAAAACCGATTGCTGCAAAAAAATTAGGATGAAAGGTATAATTTTGACACCAAACTTAATCTCAGTAATTCAGTAACATGAAGATATTAACGCCTATTGAACATTATTTAATCTAATCCTAACTTAATGAGTAGTAAGAAGATGTTTGAATAATCAATTTTCTGAACAAAGTATAGAGCTATAGGAGGAAAAGAAGAATAATTGCACCTTTATTTTTAGTTATCACTAACTAATCAAATATAACTCGTTATAACCACTCCTCATGTATAAGTATAAATACATATTTGTAAGATTAAAGAAAATGCAAGTTATTTATATTATAACACAAAAATTTGACCATTGAACAGTTCATAAACCTTAAAATGATCGTGTTTACTTAACTGAACGCACTGCCGAAAGTTTGAGACTACGAATTGCCATCCGAAGTAATTTTTCATGTCAAGTAATAGTACAAGTAGCTGTGACATACGATTTGACGCTCTCCAATCGTTTTCATTTAGGCTTGTTTTCAAATTCAATGCGACTTATTATCGGTAAAATATTTTCGAAGCTGCTTTAGAGCCGGGAAAACGCAAACATTTCGGTCGTAGACTATGGATGTTCCAACAAGCTTCGTCACCGCATCATAAAGCTCGTGTGAACCAAGTATAGTTAAAAACTCATGTTCACGCTTCATTCGTCCACACAATGGCTTTCGAATTTTCCAGATGCAAATCCGATGGACTATTCCATTTGGGCCATTTTGGTGAGCAAGGTGAACTAAAAAATATGCCAGCATGGATGCGCTGAAAAAAGTTATTGCTCATTGTTCAGAAATGGGCCAAAATACCGGAAGATTAAATTCGTGAAGAATGCAGCTCATTTTTTAACCGGTTGAAGGGTATAGTCAAAGCAAAGGTGGCCACATCGAGCTAGGGTGAAGGACTTTTTAAATTTTGATTATTTCTACAAATTTTTGTAATCAGAATAAATAAAAAATAATTTCACACAAAAAAGAGATGGTCGCTTGAATAGGTAACACTTCAATCGCTTAACCCTATAAATGTGCGAGCATTAAACCTGTCCTTATATATTATATAAACTATGATCTGAAATATGTATATAACATTTTAGGGCATATTTGAAAATCTCTTTTGAATGGTGTATTTAATAATGATTAGAAGTAGACGGAAAATAAAAAAATAATAATGAATACCGTCATACATTTTCTCTAGATGCAAGAAGTTGGATATGACAGTCAAATAAAGCGATAGAGTGAAAATGTAAAATTTTGTGGTGACACGTTTAAGTAGTGGAAATAAAAATTGTATTAGTCGTAACATTTTATTAGGTATTAAAAAATAGTGGGGATATTCTTTATTTAGTTTACCTTAAGACTGTTATTGCTGCGGTTTTGTATAGCTTCTATCATATTATTAATGACCTTAGACCTGTTTCTGCTTCAATCAAATATTATTCAATTAGATATAAGTATTTTTAATATATAAAAACTGTATCAGTAGAATTCAGGGAATATCAAATATGCAAATATAAGGAAAGGTCTATAAAAACTGGACAGTATGGTTTAATACCAGTTTTAAATATCCATTCAACATAATATATTAATAAGATATACAGAAAACTGTTAAACTCTATTTTCAATTAGGTGTATTTTTGTTTGAAAAAGTATTAACTCTTTTTTTTAATAAATTTTGCAATAATTAAAAAGAAAAACAATAACATAGCAATTGAAACTGAAACTCATTTACTATTTGTTAAGCAATTACATTCTGTTATTAGTTATGAAAATTGTACTAAGACCCATGTAATTTAATTATTAAAATGTTATCTTTCATATCATGAGAGTTTTCTGTTCTAAGCCAATTTTATTTCCTGATACTATAAAAAATTTAATTCTACATAATCAATTAAAAGTAATTTTCTATTTCATACATATTAAATATTTGTAATTAATAGATAATTTTGTTATCAATATCGATAAAAGTATTGTTATGAGTTTACGAATTTCATTTTAATATCAAAATAATGTTTGAGAGCAACTATTTACACAACAAACTTTATTTCCGCGGTTCATTTCATAACTAATAATTCATAGTGTTGTATTAATGTATTATTGATTTAACTATCACAAGGCTGTAAAACAATTGTAACATTTTAATAAGCGAAGATGTCTAGGCCGTCTACCACAACTACAACCACCGAAATAAACTCTAATAATATGTCGGAAATACCTCAATGGCTTAATAAAGAATTTTTTAAACCGGCATTTAAACAGGTTTTAAACTTCAAAGAAATAAGTTCTATAATTCCAATCACAACTGAAACACCTGATAAAACTGTAGGATCTGATTTTATAAGAGTTCTCTTAGAGGTCAAATTAACAGGTAAGAATCATATCATTTATTTCTATCCCTTTTTAATCCTTTTTTCTACTCAACATAAATGGAATATTATGAATAATTTAACAATCAAAAATTAAAATTGATATTTTTCACATTTTTCACTATTCATATTTCTCACCTATACCCGCTCTAAACTTAATACTGAACAAATCAGTTTAACTACAAACATTATAAAAATTTTAGATAATACCATAGTTAAAACAACTTATCTACTAAAATCCGATAAATTATTAAATACAAAGGAGTCTACTGAACTACAGCCTAGTAACACCTTTCTGAAGGAAAAACATATGTACTTACATATAATACCAGTATTAACAAAAATGTACGCATCCATCAATGGTCTAAATATTAAATTGGCTCCATTATGCATGCATGCAGCTATATCGACTGAAGATGCCGTTTTAGTTCTGGAAGATTTCAGCAGAAAAAAGTTCCATAACGTAGACCGCTTTAAAGGTTTTGATATGTTACACATGCGTTGGGCTTTACGGAAGTTAGCTGAGTTTCATGCAGCTACAACAGTATATTTTGCAACTCAAGGCCCATATCCTGATTTATACCAGGAGAGTTTCTGTAATGCATCCAACATACGTATGGTAAAAAGAATAACGGAGAAACGTCAATTACATTTTCGAAATGCAATGCGCCAGTGGGGTTTACCACATGTTGAAGACTTTATAAAAAAAATGCCAACAATTAAAGATTATATGGAAGCAGCTTTGAAGTCAAATAATGTGGATCCCAATGAATTTAATGTGCTTAATCATGGACAACTATTCAATACAAATATTTTGTTTAATTATAATGAGAGTGGCGTTATAGATGAGGCAATATTCATAGGCTTTCAATACTGCAACTATGGTTCACCAGCTCAAGATTTGTGGCAATTAATCATAACATCAGCTGAACTTGATATTAAAATAAGAGAATTTGATCATTTTTTATTTATTTACCATGCACATTTAATTGAATGTTTAAAACTTCTAAAATATGAAACTGAGAAGCCCTGGCCGACTTTGATGGATATTCAACAGATGATGTTGAAATATGGATTTTGGGGTAAGAGAGACTTTAGTTTCTTTTAAAAATAAAGAGTAAGTTAATAAATGTTTCTCACTTCTCTAGGACCTATTGCTGCAAACACTACACTTTGCAATTTATTGTTGCCAACGAGTGAACAGTCTTCTTTAGAAAATATGTTCAGACCTGGACACGAAGGAGATATTTTACGTTATAAAAGTTTTACTAACCCTCATTATGCCAAAGCAATGTGTCAACTTATACCATTTTTCGCTTATAAGGGTATATAATATTAACGATTGTATTTTTTTATAGTTTAAAAAATTATTCTATTAAATATAATATATATATAAATTAAATTAATTATAATAATATTAACAAATAATTGAAAAATATGAATAAAAACGAGTTGCGAATAATTTCACACTACAAAAATATTCTTAGAAAATATAATTTTTTGTAAATGAAACTAATATTTTAAAAACCTAATTAAGATAAACAACTGGTGTAAACTATCTTAGATTAAATAGAAATAGATTAAAGGTTTGGTATGTTTAAAAAGTGATATGCAAAAAGTATCTATTTCATTTAGGTTTAATCTGTTGGAAAAATAAGCACACGTATTATTCGCATCTTCTGAAAACATCTCAGAGCTACACATATTTTATTTTATTTTCAACTAATAAATTTCCTACACTACTCTCGAGATTTTATTTATAAAAAATTATTAACACAAAATTGAGATATATAAAAAATCTTGAAAGTTTTAAAAGTTTTCTCACGAAAATAATATTTTTGAAACTAAGAGAACTACTCTCCACACTACAATTCAGCTCTTCAAGATTTTATCAGATAATATTTGAAAGCTCCCGATAAGCATAAAAAATGCTAATAATATTATTTAAAATTAGTTTCAAAGTAGCTCTTGATAGTGAAATTTCTTTACGGTCTACACTAACAAAATTTTGTGATAAGTTCTCAACAAATTATTACCAATAGTTTTTACAAAAGATTTACTAATATTTACAATGTCTACAAACGGTGATATTAAAAATCCGAATGAAAATTTAAATATACCAGAATGGATCTGTGCTGAACACTTCAAAGCTTTATGGGAGAAAGATGTGCCTGATTATGTTAAAGTGTTGAAATTTACGCCCGTAGCAGCGATACCCCCCGGTGAAAACTTCACCTCAGTAATGATAAGACTCTATGTGGACTTCGAATTAAAGGGTAAGGTAAATCAATTTCTAATACTTACGAATATTTCATTTAACCTAATAATTTCTAACTTCTCAAAAATAATAGATGGTACCACAAAACAAAAGAGTTATGTGCTCAAAACTATGTTAGATGAAGATAAAGGCGGACGTGAAATAAATCGAATGAGTCTCTTTCCCAAGGAAAAGATAATGTATGAAAAATATTTACCAGCATTTGAAGCACTTTATGTTGCAGCTGGAAAAAAGGTGCAGCTGGCACCACAATGTCTCTTTATAGAAAATTTAGATGAACGTATTAATCTAGTATTTGAAGATCTGAAACCAAGAGGTTATCAGAATGTAGATCGATTGAAAGGTTTCGATATGGCACACATGAAACGTGTATTAGAAAGATTAGCTGAATTACATGCAGTTTCCGCGGTGTATGCGCAGAAGCATGGACCATATCCAACAGATTTCCAGTACAGTTTTTTTAATGCCGATAAGATAAATGAAGATATGGAGTTTATGTACACAAATAAAGTTACAACTTATAAAGCAGCAATGGCAAAATGGGGTTTAGAAAATGCTCAAAATTATATTGATAAAATAGTAAGTAATACTCGTAATACTGTTATATAAGTGATTACTTTCAAGATAGAAATAATTGACTTTACTTTACAACATAGCCCACCTTTGAGCAATTTACTAAAAGTGGCATGGCTACTTTGGACATCGATGTTAATGGCTTTAATGTACTTACACATGGTGATTTTTGGTCTAGTAATATTATGTTAAATTATTTACCAGATGGCGCAATTGATCGATTACTTTTTGTGGACTATCAAATTTGTAAATGGGGTTGTCCAACCGAAGATTTGGTCTTCTTTATTAGCATATCAGCTGCTAAAGACATTCGCTTAACTGAATACGATCATTTCATTGAAATCTATTATGAGTTTTTAATAGAAAATTTAAAACTTCTGAAGTATAATGGCACGCCACCAAAATTAAGAGATTTACAAATGGGAACTTACAAGGCACACTCTACATTTTATGGTGAGTAAATTCATCATATAAATAATTTTTTTTCTATTATTTTTCAATCTGCTTAACAATAGAAGATTTATTAACATAAAAAATATATATATTACAATGTCTCCAAAATATTTATGTTAATAATATTAAATCTTAAGTTGACTAGAAACTTCATAATGTGAGAGAGAAGTAATTCGAGCTCCCATTTAATTCAAAATTTCATTACGCGTTAGACTTGTTTTCTTCTCATTGACTTGTATAAAAAACAAATTGACTTTATTTTTTATTTCTCTTCTGTTAAAATTCTCGGTTAAGTCTATTTGGATTCTTAATCTAATATATTCAAATTTTCGATCAACAGTACGCACTTGTGTCAAATTAAACCGCTATAACTTTTGTATTTATTTCCATGTATTATACAATAATTATAGGTATATATATATATATATAATATATATAGATATAATATATATATACATATACTTAAAGTAATCAAAATTCGTTTCTACATACATATATATACCATTGTAAATAATAGTAATGTTTTTTAAAAATATATTTATAAATTTAAACTCTTTAATTTTAGCTTTCATGGCTGTCTACAATCATCTGGTTGCCGTACTATTACCGACCGATAAGGACAGTAATATACACTCACTGATGCGAACAGATGAATTTGGAGAACAATTTCGAATGCGAACTTTTACGAATCCCTTATACGTCGAAGCTATGAAGGATCTCTTTCCTTTCTATCATAGACGTGGAGTACTCAATTTTGAAGATTTTGATTGATAAAAAAGATTTTATTTTTTAGTAGAAAAATAAGTTTACAAATTATATATAACTGTTTGTAAATAAATAGTATTAAAATCTTTGTAATTATATTATAATAATAATTTATAATAAATTACAATATATCTAAAGATTTATCACAATTGGTGATAAATAATTGATTAAAAACTAAAACTCAGGGTTGTATAATCTGTTTTGTATAAAGATATAAACCTCATCAGTAGGACAAAACTCAAGTTAAAGGTGGGTTATCTGATGAAATAATTTACGTTACTATTTACACAGAAAGAATTTATCTTAGGTGACAGATTGATGTCCTTGCTTGAAAGAGATGAGGTTTCTAGCCACATACGACTGTGCATGATCTTAAACAGTTAGAAGCGTAATTCTTGCCATAATCTAATATAATAAACTCTTTAACAAGGGACGTTCTAACCTTCATTTAAAAGTTAAATGTCTTCTGTTAGTTCAGTGTGAGTTGTACGTCTACTTTGGACGCAGTGATCTGCTATATATTTAAAACTTATCTAATCTTAAAAGTAAAGCGTTATTTTCGTGATCATGATTTGACAGCATAGTTTTGTTAACATAAAACAGATAAAACTATAATTCTAGGCATCACATGTGAGTTTAATTAATTATAATTTAACTAATTATAAAAATGGTGGTGATTTTTGCATTGAATAACTTAAGTGATGATATATCAAACGAAATTGCCGTATCGGGGGCAACAGAAATCCAAAATTAACTTCTGCAAGAACACTCCTCCATTCACAAAAAATCACTATATGATAAGGTGTTTGGTTTAAAAGCCCCACTCATTTTGAAAAATTTCAAAAATGTGACAAACTGTTGATTCTGATCGCCATAACCACACGATTACTAACTAACTTGAGAAAATGCCGCCAAGCCACTAAAATTATGCATTTGTCACCACTAGACTTTTTATTAGGGATTACGCAAGAAACAATCGTCACGCAATTGGCGCTTTGAAACATTACGATCATCATCTAAAATAGATGACTCTTTAGTTTCAGAAAGCGAATATTTTATGTGTATATGTATATTCTATGAAATATTTAGAAATTTAAAACTTTTTCATAATTAGTTTTAGGAATGTTTTGAAAAGCTATATGTCTATCTACAACTGCACTCGTCGCACTGCTCATATCTGACTCATATCATATATAAGCACAGAAAATAGAGAGCTGAAGATTTTGTTACGTATTTAAAACTGGATTATATATATATACAGAATGTAGGCATCGGAATGGAATATCTAAGTTGATGAGGAATATGTAACAATCGATATTGAAATTATACAAGCATTAGCATATATGTTTATAGATTTTATATATATATCTTCAATACCGATCGCTACATATTCTTCATCAACTTAGACATTCCATTCCGATGTCTTAATTCTGTAATTTCTGTTGCATATAATTCTTAGTTTGAAGTTATTTTGAGCTGATTTAAGCGTGCAATTTATATATAGTATTCGATCCATTCTGTTACAACCAGAACGCATTTTGACAAAAATTAACCTTAGTCTCGGGAAAATTTTTTTAATTTTTCTCTAACTTTTATAAACTCTGAGTTTTAAAAATATTTTTATTATTTTATTTTTGGTATATTGTTACAAGTCCATATCTTAAATTTTATAAACCGATCTGGCTTTTATAAACATTTTATAAACCGAGATTATCAGCCATGGCTATATATAGTACATAATATTAAAAATATTACTTATATGAAAACATTAACGGTTTCACAAGATATACGATCTATATATCTGGTGTATTTTTGATTAAATTATTATACTTTCACCCTCTAATACATGTGAAACTTGACGAAGGTATTAAGACACTATCCAGAAGTAAACAAACTGTTTGTTTGAACTGACCTAATAAATAACTAGTTGTGTTATATATAAAGTTTATATAGTAGAATCCAAAAATTTATTAATTTCAACTAAAAAAACAAACAAGTTCACCTAAAAATTGTCCACTCACGTTTTTACTCACCGGAAAAGTGATAATTAAAATGTCATTAGAAAAATTATATATATAGTATACATTATCTTAAAATAAATTA
Organism: Teleopsis dalmanni; assembly: GCF_002237135.1. Classification (NCBI taxonomy): domain Eukaryota; kingdom Metazoa; phylum Arthropoda; class Insecta; order Diptera; family Diopsidae; genus Teleopsis; species Teleopsis dalmanni. The sequence goes on from NC_051847.1 coordinate 121,181,212, forward strand.
TATACAAACTATAATATAAAAACACATATTACTTTTGTACTTATATATATTACTTAACATGTATTATTTACTATTAAAGATTTGCTTATGCCAAAACGTGAATCGAATCAATTTAATGATGAAAATCCACTATAAAATTGTCGTAATAACAATGACATGGCAAATTCAAACCTAAACTATACTTCAAAATATAATTAAATTTTAAAAATGTACAAAAACAAAAACAAAAATTAAAATAAATATAATTTTTTCATATGCTAATATATTTAATGATGAACACAAAAAATTTACATAAAGCTAACAGTTGACTGACATACATGCGAACTTCTCTGGAATTTATTATAGATTAAAAAGAGACCTTACAAATCAGTTCCTCAATTTTTTTTTTTCAGCAATTAAATGAATATATTTTAAAATATTTAAATATGTGTAATTATAAATAATTTAGTCTAATTACATACAATAAATATTGCAGGTTATAGATCTAACAAATTTGCTGAGATAAAACCAAAACCAGTTCCATCAACCTACTTAACACAATATACAGTTTAATTGTACGAATATACTTATGAAGTACATATATATATCTGAGTATTGAAAACATATGTGAGCTTTAAGTTATTTAATAGAAACAAATTTTTAAATACTAAAAAGTAGATACATTTATTAAACTTTAGATAATATTTGAGATAACCAAACGATTACTTACTGCAACAGCTAGATGTAAAATAAAAAGACTACAACAAACAAGAAAATAAGTAATCAAGTGTTTAAAAATAAAAAAGTATATTTTTGAAAGAATTATATTAACATCGAATTAATTTTTATTGAACACATTTTGGAATTATTAATACACTACGCATATATCCAATAATAATTACAACAGACAATTATACCAGTAATTGCCGTAAGTTTATGGTCAAAATAAATATAAAATGCAACTAAATTATTATATACTAATAAAGAATATAATAGTACATTGTGACCGAAAAGCTTTCGGAAATTCTCATTTAAAATTCGCGCGCTGTATATTTTTCGATATTTTA
>NC_051847.1:121182357-121198814 GCF_002237135.1 Teleopsis dalmanni
GAATCGCTGTTGCATTAGCAGTAAATTTTGAAAATAATAAATACATTTAAGTAAATTTGTTCTATAAAATGTAATTTGCATAAGATTATTATTTATTGTGTGTGAAAAATTAGATTTATTTTTTTATTTATTTGGTCAATATATTTGGAACATACAAGTGTCCAGTGCATAGAGGTAAGTTCTTTTTATATTTACAGTATTTCATGCTTAAAACGTTCTAAAGGAGACTAAAGAAATCATTCGTTTTATGCAAAATCCGTTTTAAGTAAAACCTAAATAAAACAATTAATAATACGAGTAATAGGTGGTAAACCAGTGATGAAACTTGTCATCACTGTCATATTAATAATCTGAAATCAACAAAGTTCCTTGGCAGATATCCAAATCTCAGATATAGATCCTTTAAAGCTGCTGTCATGATTTGACGAGTATTGGATTCAGTTTTTATATTTGTTGCATATATTGTATTATGGGTCATTCTTTTACAAATCGGACACCTTTTTGAACCCATGATCTCGATTTGACTAAAATTTTTTTTTATGGACTCCTTTTATGAAATAAGAAGACCCATATTTCGAGAAAAAATTTTGTAATTTTTTTTCTTAGAAGATATAAACCCATGGGGCTTTGAGAATTGGCATTGTAGATACATTTTCAAATGGCTATATCTCAAGTTCTATAAATGGTAGGAACTCGAAATTTACTGCGTTTTAAAGATAATCCAATGAATGGTTATCCAACCAAGCCTACGAACATTTGCTAAATAGCAATCATTCGGACTGTTTGTTGTAATGAGACTATAACTTAAGGACCGTTATCTGATGATGGACAGAACCCCTTAAACAAATAAGATTCCAAACATAATGTTCATATATAAAGCATTCTCAGATGTTATGTTTAGTAAATAGCTTAATGCATTAAAAATTCTTAACATACGAGTATAATAATGTATTTGTTTCTGCTCCTACTTATCTGTGTCTTTAATTTCTGTGTTAAAACTTACAGCATTTCTATAAATAATATTTATTTCTCTGCAGCACAATTATAGTAATTTGTCTGCGCATTTACATACTTGTGCCGATTTATTTATGACCATCCTTTTTGGTCAACTCTTCAATATAATAAATTATATAGAACAAAACAAGGTTAAATATTACAGACCTAACGATTTTTTGTAAGTGGCTATTGTTAATGAAAAGGTCACATTTTTATAAATAAAACATGATTTTTTATTTTTGACTGTGAAGATTATACTAAACAAGGTCCATATCACAGGTCCATAAATTGAGGTATGTCCATTTTCTGTAAGTAATTAACAAATATATGCAAGAATTTGTAACATAATAATAACAATTTTGGTGATTAAGAAATTAAACATTCAAAAATATGTATAAAATATAATAGAGTAATTTTTTTTAACAAAAAAAAAAATATTAAAATGCCTCTTTAATCATTTAAACGGCCTTAAGTTTTCCCTTTTGGCATTTAATTAAATGTGAATATTATTTAATGTTGTCTTAAGGACCGTGGAATTTTAAGATCTGTAAATCAGATCTGTACATTTGCACTTACAAAAGTAATATAATTAAAGACTATATATTATAAGTCTATATAAGTCTAAATCTATATAAGTATAAATCTTTATTAATTTTATTTAATTGTATGGAAATTGGATTTTTAATTTTCTAGTATAAACAATCGGTTCTTTGCAACTATTATGATCTCTAAAAGTGGTGTAAAATATTTAAGTAAATATAAAAAAGTGATTGTGTCTGATATGTGTGCATATTTAATTAATTTATTTCTCCTTAATACAAATTACTATTTTTTTCGTAAACTTGCAAATAACCATATGAAATCTAAATTGTTTGTATTACATTATATATTGTAGGTGAATAATTTTTATTAACAATGACATTTAAAATTTATGTTTTCAACTCATAAATAAAATCTATTAAAAAGCAATTCAAAAACTGCGGAGTCATTTCTCATAAAAAGTCCAAAGTCCGGTAAATATTGACTGAAACTGACGAGATACTGTTTCAATAAAAGATAAAAAGATATGGTTATTTTTTTTAAAAAAGAGAAACTACGTTTAAATTTCAACAAATTAATCTTAAATTTAGTCTCTCCGTTAATTTGTAAAAACTAATATATACAGATAAGTATATTATATGAAAAGAAAGCCGACCTACAGTAATTGCAAAAAGTATTCCACTACCATAACATATGTTGAGAAAATGTTTTACGAACATAAAAATGTAGTTTTACTTCAATTCAAATAAATGAACACTCTCTCACATTGGTTATACTAGGAATAAAGTTTTTGAAAAAGCAATAAAAATAATTTCTATAAAATACATATTTTTAACAAATATGGTATATTTTTAATATATATTTTTAATATATATTTTTAATATTTTTTTTTTAATATTTTTTTCAGTATATTTCTAAGCAGTAATATGTATTTCGTAGTAGTGATAGCTAACTGATAAATAGTTCAGTTTAATAATATTTTCATAGTTTTCATCGAGTCAATGCAAGATCTGTCATTGCTTTTACATCCACCATTGAAAGTCTTCAACTTAAAGAATTGCTTGCAATTGGAATTGCGTTTACCACTAGAGTTTTGATTACATTTTCCGCAGTAGTCTTAAATTATTTTTGATTTTGATAGGAAAAAAAGTTCAAGTCAATAAGATTTGTATGGGAATTTTGACAACTGAAAATAGATTTGCGTCGTCATTTCTAAAAATCAAGTTAATTTAAATTTGGACAATTCACCTTTATACAGTATTGTTCAGTATAAAATTATGCTGTTGTGAATAGTTTTGTGAAATTTCTTAAAATTTAATATAAAATGAAACAAACTGTTATGTGCAAAGTATTTATTATATGTATATATAATATCATATCAGCAGTCGTTTACCTATTCCTTTAAATCTGTTTGTGAACGTGTCGTCAATAGCTCAGAGAATGCGGAAGGAAAGATGTTTGCTTAAGCAGTAATGGCATTCGAAAAAAATATTTTCTCACATTCGATCTTTTATAGAATACTGTCTCTCAACGGAAACCAAGTAGAGTCGTGCGATCATCATGGCAAATCTTTTGTGCAGCAAATAATTTTAGATAAGAAAGTTCATCAATTTGTAAACATCTTTATTCTGGTTGGCTTCTTTTAAATTCTAGAGATTCTCTTACAATACTATAGTCTTAATATAAGCTAGATGAAATCTATACTAGATGAAATCGCAAGATTTGCTTTGTAATATATATTTTTGCTACGAAGAGTTTGACGAAAGTATGTCATATCTTAAATCTCTTTAAACCTTTCATAGGTTTTAAGTCTATATTTGGTTATTTTGTTGAAAATTTGGTTTAAATTTTAAAATTTTTAAAATTTCAGAAAAATGTTTTGTGACAATAGTAGTTAAGTAGATACTTCTTACTTCAAACACAATGAATCAAGCCGGTTAAATTTTTTTACCATATTACTTACTTTTCAGTTATAATACCCCTCATTATGGTTTCAAATATCTTGGAGGAAAGATTAGATGATACATTTATTTCAAATTGTTAATATAAATTTAGGTGTTTTCTTGGAAGATTATAGTTTAATGGCAGCTAACTGGATTTTTTTTTTGTTAAAAGGTAATAGATATTAAAATACAGTTGAGGGAGAGGACGCTGAAAGTGTCTTACAGCTGTTTTGTTAAGAATTTCTTTTGAGGATCTAGGCCAGCTTCAGGATCTCTCTCAGAAGAGTATATCAGGTTTTGCCAAAGTTTTAAGGTTATTCTTAAACTCTTTAATTCTTATAAGGGTCGCCTGTATAATCTAACTTAAAACGTATATATATATTAAAAACATGTAACTCATATGTTATATTATTTACATTGTTTTTGTCAGTGTGTTCTGATATATGATATAATCAACTCCTTAATTCATGAAGAGAACAATTACAGTCATTAAATCAGAAGTTGCAATTATTTTTAGATTAACAACACTAGTACACACAGTTCTTAGAATCTGGTTATTGTGTTTAACAAATCACCAAAGTTTTGTTTATATGCTTAAATACTGGGGTTTTTTTCAAGATTAAAATATATATTTTTATTAAACACACTCTAATGACATGACAAATTATTTTTAAAATAATTTTAACCTTAAATCTGTCTATAATTATAGAATATTAATACGTTAACGTTTTGTAAACAAAAAGCTTTGACATGGAATACAATTTTTTCAACAGAATAATTTTTAATAAAATAAGATGTCAAAAATTAACTTCCTCATTTCCAGTCCAACAAGCCGCGATTATCCAACCATGGCAATAATTCATTCACGGCCTGCACGTATTTGTGATTTTTGTACATGAGTTCTCTCATTTTCGTCTCGTCATTTAAACAATTTGAGTAGTGTTTGTTATCAGTTTTGTCCAACATTATAATTGGTAGCACCTTCGATACAACCATGTAAGCTATAAATAAATAAGGTAAAATTGAAAATATAATTTGATGTTAATTAAACACTTACCGGCCAAGCCGTGTTTGAGTAGAGTATTGTGTAAACTCCGTAGTTTAGGTAGTGGCCGATGATATTCCAGCAATTTCAGATTTTCAATTAGCTTGTCGTAGTAGAAACGAACAAAGAAGTCGAATTCTGTATATTTTATGCTTAAATCGGCCGAAGATAAAATTAAATAATACAAATCATTAGCTGGTGAGCCATATTTTCCAACTTGAAAATCTAAAAATACTGTGTCTTCTATTTTGCCCGATGCATCATACTTGAACATTATATTGTTAACGCAACAATCCCCATGATTGAGCACATTAAATTCACGGGGATTAACTTTTTGTAATTCAAGTAAACGATCAATGATATACTTATCGCTATCAGCGAGTTTTTGATAATAATAATCACCATTTTTCCATTTCTTCAAATGTTGTAGGAATACATCAGATGCATTGAACCTTTTAAGCAAAATACGATTTGATTCACTGAAGATGCTTACTGTGAACTCTTCGCTAAACATGCCATGGTGTTCCACATAACAAGCGGAAGCGGCATGGAATTCTGCTAGTTTGTTCAATGCATGCTTCATATGCTCCATATTGAGTGTTGCACCCTTTACGTTCTTATAATGATTTGTCTGCAAATCGTCCAACAGTATGTAATCTGTATCCAAACTGTTGTCGAATTTGAATGCTTGTGGAGCAAATTTTACTTTTTTGCTAGTCTTATCTCCGTAAAGTGCCTCAAATTTCGGAATTATTGTATGATACATTTTTTCCTCCTTTGGTAGTAACTGCAGTGTATTGACAATGTTGATAATCTCTTCATTGGCATAATTGGTCTTCAATATAAAAGAAGTAGTGGTGGTATTTCCAGCTGAAATTATAATACATTTACTAGCAAATAAGTTGAATATTTGTGATTGCTGATATAATTAAAACTAATCAAAGTTAATAATTACTTTTATCAAATGGATAGAGTAATAGTTGCATGAGTATTTATGATATTTCAAACATATAAAGATCCAAATATAAAAATATGTTGATGACCTTTCATTATTGAAAGGCTATTTGGGTATTTACTTTAATACACATGGATGTGAATAGCAGTATATCAGAATAGCGTTCTGTAATCTTTGCAGTGTATGAAATTCAAATGAAATATCTCCTCAAACAAAAATTCATGTTTACAAAGCCTGTGTAAAATCCGTCCAATTTTATGGGTCAGAAACTTTATAGGTCAACAGTAAAATACAAAGAATACTTCAAAATTTTAATTACAGATGTCTGCGTAATATTTCGAGAATTTAGTGGCCACGTAGAATTTCAAATATGGAACTACTTCAACGAACAAACCAAGAAGATATCAACACACAAGTTAAGCGTACGAGGAAGTATACGACACAACACTTCAATGGAACTCCCAAGGCAACAGACACATAGAAACACTATGTAACACTTGGAGAAGAACGATAACAAATGAAACCGGCAAATCTTAAAATGAATTAGGTTATATTGCTAGAGACAGAAATAGTTGGAGATTCTATGTAACAAGTCTATGTTCCTGATAGAGTAAAGCCAATAATAATTTTATTTTTATTACAGTTGCGATTGCTATAATTTTTTTGATTGTATTGAATGTTTGAATGTATAGGTATATATTTTCCACTTTTATAGTAATAGGAACTTACCATCAACTTCTACTTCCACATTGATGCGAAGCATAAGTGATGAAAAATCTTCTTCGGACTTAATGTGATCCTCAATGTTTATGGATTTGATTAAATTGAAATTTCCTAATTTCTTTTGCACTGCCTTTTGTAACTTCACAGTGTCCAGCCATAGTGGTAAATTGTTCTCGATCAGCAATTGTGCTGCAGATCCGTTTGCTATAGGTGCCATTATGAACTGCAAGGAAAAATAATTAGAAAAGTATAATTTTTGAATATACAATTCAGAGCAATAACTTTTACATAAGCTTATTACATAAATAGGTTATACAGGTCATTCAATGGATCAGTTTAGATCTATTAGCCCATCTATTATGTTAAATTGTAAAGTTAAAAAATAAAAAATTAATAAAATATAATAAAGACTAACACGATTTGTTTAGTTCTTAAAATATCGTATGAGAATCTTCTACAAATACTGTACAAAAATAAAATAGTTTTGAATGGTACCAAAGTCTAAATTATTAAACAAAAAGAATCATAGAGATGAGAGAATAAAAATAAATATAAGGTAGAAAATCATATAGAGAATATATAGAAAACAAGAGAATCGACAGGTAGGTAATAGAAAATAACGAAGGAATAATATATTGTGGTGAATCTAATCACATCACAAGGGAACACTAAATTAGAAACAAAGTTTACTTTGAAAATAATCATCTTAAGTGGAAACGGTTCTTCGAGGACTTAAGCCTATATTTATCTAACTATCTCCACTTTTACTTTGTGTTCCTTGTTTTCATTGAGGCCGCCACTATGTTGGTTATTATAACCTGCTTGTATTCTTTTATTTAATATTAGCTTTACTTGATTATTATTGTCACACATTTTTGAAGTCAACTGAATTATAGAACTTTTACTTATAGATTTTATAGGTGGACAGGGAAGATTTGCAGGAAAAATTCAGTTTTACGTCAATTACTTTTTTTTCAATATTTTTTTTTATTAACATAAAGAATATTGTGGAGCCTTATATATTAATTAGTTGACGTCGTTTTGTTATCGCTTCATTAAACAGTACTAAACACATTATTTATTTGATACTAAAGTTAATTTCAAATACAGTTGAACATATTGTAATTTAAATATTAATACTAGCAATTATTAATATTTTTTTAGCTTTCTCAATACCGACTATGTCAATTTTCCTATATTAGATCTTCTTTGATGAGTTCGCACTATCAAATAATTTTTCTTCTTTTCGAAAGCCAGATTTTTAGTGTTTTGGCATGATACCTGCAATTATTTATTTAGTCGACACATATATATGCCGCAGTTATAGTTGCATTTAGTTTTATCTCATATTATTATGATTTAATTCTTATCCTTTGATAAAAAAGTTATTAATGGGGTGACAACCGCTCATTGAATTGATCGATTGTTTTAATTCGCTTAAAGAGCTCATAGTTTCGAGAGCATATAATTAGGTATCGCTACAGATAATGAATTTTTATTTAATATTCACATGATATATCCAGTTTTTATCAATAATGATACGGTATAGAAAATGTTTCATTATCCTATTATTCTAATGAAACCAAAAAAGTCTCTCTGTTTTAGCTGGACGATAATTAAATGAGCAAAGCTGTCTTTAATAAGCATATTCTTCATTTAGTTTTATAATATTTAGTTGCAGTTGCTATATAGCACTAGAAGCGAAAGTATTTCTAAGAAATAATATTTTCTATTGCATTTGGAACTGGTAGGATAATGGGATAGTTTTTTTGTGAAGAGTTGAACTTTCATATAGCAGTAGTAAGAGATGATAGGATTTATTTTTTATTCTAGAAAAATAATTTTTATTTAAATCAACCTGCATACTATATAAATAAACTATATGATCATTGTGGATGAGAGTCTATGCATACAGTTCTTGTAAGGAATGAGTATATTTCAATAAATGAACAATTTTAATATAAATTAAATCGAAGATCAAAGAAACAACTGCTTCATCCATGCAGACAATGAGAAATCCTTCTTTCGTGGCTTTATTTTTTATATACCATACATCCACTACTTTATTTAACTATTTATTTACTATGATCTTATATAATGTTAATTCACTTTTTGAATTAGTATTTAAAAGTATTAGTAGAATTCAAAGGTAGTATTATTAATAATAGTTTACATTTCTTGGTAGAAGGTTTGATTTTTATACAACATTTCATTTTGCTCATTCGGTTTAAGTCCATGCTTGGGGCAACTGTTATATATTTATATATTGCAAAATTTCACCACCAGATGTCGCTCTTAATAAAAAGGCGGTGCTTAAGTGTGCAGGGGGTTGAAATTTTAATATTTACTTTAAAAGTAACCTTATCACTTATTATATTTTCCTGTAAATTAAAAATATGTATATGCATATTAGTCAAAACAGCAGCACTTAAAACAATCGCTATTATAAACTTTAAACTTAGTTAACTTAAATCACTTCAGCAATTTGATAACAATAATAATTGATAAAGGTTTACAGTTTTTATTTTTTTTTGATATAATTTATGGTAATGAAAAAATTTGAATTAAAGAAATTAATATGTTTGGAAGTTGAGTCAACAGTTATCAAAAGTGTAAGGAATAACTTACTAAATTTAATCGTTTAATTAAGTATAAAAATATTAAATTATGAAAGTACTTGAAGTGTTGAATTAATTTTATTGATTTTGTAATTTATGTCACTTAAATAATTAATTACACAAATTATTATTTATAGAAAAATATAACACAGCTCACTTTAGTTTTTTTATTCAACAACACGACTAACTAAAATATGCAGGGAAGTTGCCAGCGACAGCAATCTATAAAATGCCTGAGTGAATTTGGTACACAATAGATTTCAATGAAACTGATAAGATTCAAAAAATGTTAAAAGAAAATTAATTTATCAAACTGTATAAACAATTGTATTTTAAATGGAAATTTTATTTCATTTTACTATATTCAATATTCCACAGTTTTTACCTTTCAAATGCAAAAATCCCACTGAACTGTTGCAAGCCAATTAACATTTCGTATGCCTTACCAGTTAAGCTGCTTTTGGCTAAGAACATGAATTCATAGGAAAATATTCTTATCAAATTATTAAAAAGGTTAATTTATAACATTAACAAATAAGGTAACGAAATACCCAACCCCAAAATCAAACGACTAACGTAAGTGCCAAGTAATCAAATCGATTGCGAATGCTTTTATTTGAGATATTTCAATTGTTTGATTGATAACTTTTTTTACCATTTTTAGTTCCCACTTTCTTTTATAGCGACAATAATTATGGAATAGAGTATCTCCAATTATAGACATGTGATATAGTTTGATATAGATAGAGTTTCAAATGCATAATTTCGTTTGTTTGTTTATTTGTTTGCTGATATTGGCCAATTTGATAGTGTGAGCTTACGAGTATATCAAATGGAATATCAGAATTTGCCTCAGAGAATGAGTCAAGACTCACCTTAGAATAAATAAATATTTTTATCACATTTATTTACATATGTTAATTGAATATTAATAAGTCCATGCCTTATTTGATCTTATAAAATTTAGTTGTACACATGTACTTCAACAATAAAAACAAATAAGACGCTAGTCGCATTGTAAAGTGAGTACACATGACTTGCCAATAATTGCATTATAATAAATTTATAAAAAATTACTCCCTTTTTAAATATATATATATTTGCCTAGCCAGTATTTGTCAAATGCAAATAACATAATTATAAAAAAAATATACACCTTACTATGAGCTTTGTTATTATTTTAGATTTAATGTAATTGACAATCTATTTGTTCAATTATAAACAAAGGTGTTGGTATGGAATGCTCTCGGTAAATTGGTTATACTATACATAACATTTAAAAAGTATTAATTAAAGTTAGTTGTAAATAGAGCAGAATTAGTAATTTGCATATGGGTCAGTCTTTCACAAATCGGACGGATTTTGGCAAGAATGACCTCATTATTGGAAAATTTTTTTTTGAAATTTAACGGTTAATATTAGTACTTAAATATAAACAATATTAATTGTTTAAATTATTTCTTAAAAATTCAATCAATTATTTTTAAAATGCAATAAATTTCAAGTTTCTATCATTTATGGAGTCTGAGATATGGTCGTTTAAGAATGTGTCTACAATGTTAATTGCCAAAACCCCATTGGTCCATATCTCTTAGGGAAAAAATTACAAATTTTTTTCCCAAGATACGGGTATTCTTATTTTATGAAAGGATCTTATAAAAAGAATTTCAGCTAAATCGGAGATGTCCGAAAGTTGCCCGATTTGTAAAAGAATGACCAAATCTAAATCTGAACTATAGCAATGCGGATCTTAATAGAATTTATCTAATGTATTTATAAATTGCACATATTCTAGACTGCAGTTTATTTCTTTATATTGTAACATATTCTAGGCAGGTTTCTTATGTTTTATTTTTAAGAAGCACAAACTGTATTTGTGATGTTTGCAAAATACATGCCTTAACATGTGACAGTTAATATCTGCATCTCCATTAGTTGAAATATATTTATTAAATAGTTAAAGTTAAAGCCATTCAGTAATAAAAATCATTTTGGTACATGTTTAAATGAAAAATATGCTCTGGGCTTAATACATACTATTATAAAGTTTATGCATTTGCCTCTTATTAACCGTTTCAATAAAGTTCTTGTTTATCAAATATTCATCTTATATGGAAAGCTAACTGCCATGGGTTTTATTTTTTTATTAATAAAATTAGCTTAAAATACATATAATTAACTAAATATATAGACTAATGTCTAATACCTCAAACTTAAGTCCATTAATCACTTTAATAGATACCTAAATATAGCATAGTATAATCGTAATAACTTTATAAGCCTATAGAGATATATAATAGGTTATACTGACTCCCAAATATAAGTCCAATATAAAAATAATTGTAATATAGACGTTGTCAAGCATTTAACTTCTCCTATACTAAAGCTCTCCAACTGTTTAAAATTTATCAACAGGTGATCCGTTTTGCTTTAGGAAATAATTAAGGAGAAAAAATGTATGAAGCAGATTAAAATCAAAATCAAAATCTAAAAAACCCTTTCCAGGTATGGTATTACCTTTCTAGCAAAATTTCACAACAAATATCTTATCAACTGCTAAATTTTTTTATGTTTTAAACAGAAATAGTAAATTATTTATGAATCGAGATTATATAGATCATTTATGGTATGCATAATTAACTTGTAAATATTATGAGTATTATAAACGTAAATGTTATATTATAATATATTATATTAAATATAGATCAACATTTAAAACTAATCTTTCATATACAAAAGTAAAATAAAAACAGTGCATTTTTCTAAGAATTTTAATAATTTCATTGGAAGTAAAGCTATAAACTTTTTTAAATTCATATCAAATTCCTTAACTGTGCTTGTAAGTATTATCTGACTTTATATTGTTTTATTATAGAAAACTATATTTAACAAAACGTATATAAAAGTTTGATTATCAAGCTGATCAAAATTATTATAAAAATTTTTGCAGAAATCACAAGTTTAAGTTAATAATAAAAAATAGTTGACGTAAACAATTGATAATTATCACTCCAGTGCACCGCGATTTAGTAGCCATTGCATTAAAGGTTCAATATGTTTCCGATATCTGTCATTTGTAAGCGCAAGCCTCTTAAATCTCTCTCCAGCAGCGGCATCACCAAGTATTTTTTTGGCTTCTGAATCTTCAGTAGATTCCATTAGTACTGTGCCCATAACACCAGTTGCGGTAAGGTAACCTAGAAATATTTATTAGTTTTTCTTTATAATATATTACATGTATTATAGAGATAACCCCATAGTCCATATTTGCAGAGCTGTAGCTGTAAATCTCTCAAAGTGGGCAGTTGCTTTGGATAGTTCAATAGTTTTAGATGTTCTATTAAATGTTCGTGATAGTATTTAATAAAGTAATCAAACTGTTTCAGTTTAATGTCAAACTGGGTTGACGATATTAATATGTAGAATAAATCCTGTGAGGGAGAGCCATATTTTGGTAATTGGAAATCTACAAAATAGGTTTCCTTGATTTTACCAAAGGCATCATATTGAAACATAATATTATTGCACCAGAAATCACCATGATTTAACACATTAAATTCACTTGCATCAACTTTAGTAATTTTATAGAGATCATCTGTTAGTTTGGATTGCAATTGTTCCTTGAAGAAGCATGTAAGAGAAATAATGATATTATTTTTTATGAGAAATGAAAGCATAATACTCGTTGAAAATATTGTGAAAATATATACCACCAAAGAACATATGGGGTATGGCATATTTTAAAATTAGAAGTGAAATAAAATGTTCATAAACTAACGATTTAATATTAATCTATAAACAGAATAAATGCATTCTTAAAAGTCTAAATCATTTTAATTTATTTATGAAATTACTCTTTTTAATCATTTAAATCTACTTACCACACTTTCCTTATACGTTTCATAACCTTGATAGGTTATCATAGACTCTCTAAAATGTTTTGCTATGCTATCATTCATTTGGTCTATAAAGAAATGATTCGCTTCAGTATAAAAGCCAATATTATATAGATCTGGATAAGGTCCTTTGACTGCTACACGTGTTGCCGATGCGGCATGATACTGAGCTAATTTCTTCAGCGTACAAGAGGTATGGGCTGTGTCAAATCCCTCTAAGCGATTAGCATTTTTAAAACCACGAGGACGTAAGTCCTCCAATAGTATGTAGTTTTCTGTAGATTTCAATTTATAAAATTCAGGACCAAATTTAACTTCAAGTCCTGCATCACGATATAGTGCTTCCAATTCCGGTATAATTTCTGTATACATACTGGACTCGATATAAAAGACATTATGTAGTTTTAACATATGCTTGAAGACAATGCTGTCATGTGGAAGCTTTAACATAAAGGATACAGTCTTTGTTTTATCATCTGCAAGGAATGAATGTCAGCAATGAATGCATTTCTTTTATAAGAATTTAAAATATAAATTTAAACTCAAATTAAATATTACCTAGTAAAGTTACTTCTATTTCAATCTGCAGCATTTGTGTGGCAAAATTTTCGCCTGCCTTTAAAGCTTCTTGAACTTGAAAGTTTTTGATGCTTTTGTAATTCGGTACATTTTTTTTAAGATTATCTTCGAAAAGACTTGCCTGCAGCCAATTAGGCAATTTCAGTGGAGTTTTTGAAGATACTGGTACTGTTTCAACCATTGCAAACTTTTCACTATGTTTTAATTTTAAATACAATATAGAAAATAAAAATTATTTAATATCTTCGTTTAAGGAGAAAAAATACCTCTATCAACTTTTACTAATAGCACAAGACTGATAATATTTTTTCATGTACAAAAATGTGTTGTTTTTTCACTAAAATAAACATAAAAAGTAAACAAATAGATTTGAAAGCTTTTTGCCAAATTGTTGATATGTACTTCCCCAGTATTTTCGTCATATACATATTCGTAAAGTCACGCATGTACGGGAATATCTAAACTAATTTGACACAATAGACCATTTAAAATTGTTCTCATTACTTGACAGTTTAGTCTACAACTCAAAATTAGAGAGCATTACTTATATTTGAGTAAAGAGAACTAAAACTCTTTTTTATTAAATATATTTGTACATTTCTATAATTAAAGTACTCAGGTTATAAATAAATAAAAAAAGGTGTCTTATAGGTTTTTATAAGATTTATTATATGTTGTACGAAATAATTTTGCAGCTACAAGAAAAATTTTGAAAAAAGTAACATATAAACTTTTTTTATAACATAATATATTTATAATAATATAACATTATACAATTATAACATTTTATAATTATATAAATATATTATATCTTTTTTTATAAATAGTAAAATTTATGAGAATCTGAAAAATGGTTTGGTCTGTTTAGTTAGACATATTTTCCGATTATTAACTTTGTGTCTTATGGAGATATTCTAGAATTCCCTATCATTTTTCATGTCAGACATTTTCTTAAGTAGGTATGTACTCAAACCTCTTTATAATTATAACTACTAATTGTTGTTGTTTTTCATTTGAACAGTGACGTATTTTAATATTTGGCGCACTGTGACGTATCTTAATATTTGGCGCAGTGGAATGAAATAAGCCCTCAAATGAAAACATATATTTTGATATTAAAAGTTTGTATAAAAAATCATTCTGTATTGAATATTTGTGTTTCTTAAAATTGCATAACAAAATAAAAGAATTCTTCAAAAACGGCAAGTTTCTGTCATGAACATACGAAAATAAATTGAACTTTCAAAGAAACTATGTTAGGGTAGACAAAATTTCCAATTTATCCAATATATACCTTTATTTTATTTGTTTATATATTTATATATATATATATTTATTTATTTATTTTATTTATTTGTATATATTTATATATTTATTAATATAAAAATAAATAAAAAAAATAATAAACAATAATAATACTATATAAAAAAAGAACAAATCATTTAATCTAATTTCAATAATTAATACAAATTAGACAACTACACATATCTGTTTGCCAAGGGATTTCTTCTAATATTTGGAAATATTCTCCTACGAGATCGGAAGACTTTTGGTTGTTTGAGCGATAAAGAAAGAGTTTGATCTGGTAATATACTAGGAGACACTAACCTGGTCACCAATCGAAATTTTTTAGAAAAGTATGCATAATATGGTATATACAATGTTTTATTTATTTTTAGTTATAGATATTATTTTATAAAATACTTTTTTTAAATTTTTGCTATAAGTAATCAATATTTAATTTTTATTAAATTATTTACTTTTTCTTAATTTGACTAACAGTCCATTTTTCATTATATTCTTTCATAATGTAAAAACATATATTTTATATCTTGAATGAGTGTATTAATTTCTTTTTATTATCAATTTATGTTTTTATAAGTGCTCTTTCCTGTAGATTCACATATGTTAAAATTAATTCATTTTGCTATCGAGTTTGCACTATCTGAAAATTTTTAACGATTATAAATTTAATCAAATTTTTAATTATAACTAAAAATGCAAAAAGGCATTTTAAGATTTAAAATAAAGAAATATTTAAACATAAATTCTAATAGTGCTAAAATATGAATACTAACTTCAATAGCTTCAATACTAACTTCTTAAAAACGAGAAATTAATTTATTTTTTATTGAAGCATCAATAACTTTCACACATATAGATTTATTATAAATCACTAATTTCTTATACATTTTCATTTATATTATTGAGCGATATTGGATTTATCCCCAAATTTCGTTTTTGATGTTAATTTCATTAGAATTGTACATATATTACAAGAGTTTCAGCAGTTGTTTTTATAAGCAGTACATTGTCTAGGTAAATTTTTCCTTTCATATTTTGTTAACATTGACTGGGAGTCTGCATTAAGTTTCATTAGATTATAAAACAATCGTGAGTAAGTTACTAGCGCGAGAAAAGATCAACAGATAGTCATACAGCATACAGCAGACGGTTCCACGGACAAATAAATTGAAATTGTCATAATGATGAAGAACCACCTATATATATTTTTATATATGATTCAAATGTGTGAATGGAATAATAAGTCAATCGACTGTGCTTAATTTAAAAATGATGTAATTTTTAATTATTACATACTCTATAATTTTTATTATAACGTACTTCCCCTTGCTATGCTAAAATAATTTACTAATAATTGACAATATCAAATATATAATTATATACATTATATAAAATTTCCAGTTTTTTATTTATTAAAGGTTAATTTTCGTGCCAGTAAAGTACATGTTATTTTCTGGTATATTTATAAAATTTTAAAGAGAAAAACTGCGAATGTGTAAAATAAATATTGTTAATAATTAATGCTCACCAATTTGAGAAAAAATGATTGAAGTTGTCTAAAAAAAATGAAATAGTTAAAAGCATTTATATTTAGTAGTAAAAGAGAGTGTGTCATTTGCATAATGTTCTACAAGAGCTTAAAGTCATAAATTACATATTTTAGCTTTTTGATCTAAATAGTATAGATGTATCGAGATGTTAGTTCATCCACAAAAAAAAAATAATAACAAATAAAACACCACATCCAATAAAAATAACTGAGTGCCGTAGTTGAGTGCTGAGTGCTGACCTATATATGTAGATCCCGATTTAATATCTCAAAATATAGTAAGATTGCTAAGTTTGATGGTATTCCTA
>NC_051847.1:121198914-121301906 GCF_002237135.1 Teleopsis dalmanni
CTGAAGAGTATATCAGGTTTTGCCAAAGTTTCAAGGTTATTCTTAAACTCTTTAATTCTTATAAGGATCGCCTGTATAATCTAACTTAAAACGTATATATATATTAAAAACATGTAACTAATATGTTATATTATTTACATTGTTTTTGTCAGTGTGTTCTGATATATGATATAATCAACTCCTTAATTCATGAAGATAACAATTACAGTCATTAAATCAGAAGTTGCAATTATTTTTAGATTAACAACACTAGTTCACACAGTTCTTAGAATCTGGTTATTGTGTTTAACAAATAACCAAAGTTTTGTTTATATGCTTAAATAGTGGGGATTTTTTCAAGATTAAAATATATATTTTTATTAAACACACTCTAATGACATGACAAATTATTTTTAAAATAATTTTAACCTTAAATATGTCTCTAATTACAGAATATTAATACATTAACGTTTTGTAAACAAAAAGCTTTGACATGGAATACAATTTTTTCAACAGAACAATTTTTAATAAAATAAGATGTCAAAAATTAACTTCCTCATTTCCAGTCCAACAAACCGCGATTATCCAACCATGGCAGTAATTCATTCATGGCCTGCACGTATTTGTGATTTTTGTACATGAGTTCTCTCATTTTCGTCTCGTCATTTAAACAATTTGAGTAGTGTTTGTTATCAGTTTTGTCCAACATTATAATTGGTAGCACCTTCGATACAACCATATAAGCTATAAACAAATAAGGTAAAATTGAAAATATAATTTGATGTTAATTAAACACTTACCGGCCAAGCCGTGTTTGAGTAGAGTATTGTGTAAACTCCTTAGTTTAGGTAGTGGCCGATGATATTCCAGCAATTTCAGATTTTCAATTAGCTTGTCGTAGTAGAAACGAACAAAAAAGTCGAATTCTGTGTATTTTATGCTTAAATCGGCCGAAGATAAAATTAAATAATACAAATCATTAGCTGGTGAGCCATATTTTCCAACTTGAAAATCTAAAAATACTGTGTCTTCTATCTTGCTCCTGAGCATCCAATAAACTGAATACATTAATTTGTTTATGCTAACATATTCCTCTGATTTTATTTTGAGTCCATCAGTTATAATTCACGGGGAATTAACTTTTGTAATTCAAGTAATACCGATCAATCGATATACTGATCGCATCAGCGAGTATTGGAAAATAATCCACCATTTTTCCAATTTCTTCAAAAAAATGGTAGTAATATCATCAGATTGCATTGACACCTTTTCAAGCAAAATACGATTGAATTCACTGACAGATGCTTAACTGTGACTCTCGCCTAAACATGCTAAAGGTGGTGTTTCCACATAACGAAGCGAAGCGCATGGAATTTCTGCAGTTTGTTCAATGCATGCGTTCATATGCTTTCCAATTGAGTGTGCACCCTTTATCGTGCTTAAAGTATTTGTCTGTTCAAGAATTCGTTCCAACAGGTATGTAATCTATCCAAACTGTGTTCAGAATATTGAAAATGCTTGTGAGCCAAGATTACTTTTTGCTATTCTTAATTCTCCGTGTAAAGTGTCTCGAAATGTTCTGAATTATGTATTGATATCATTTTTTCTCTTCTTGGTAGCTAAATGCAGGTATCTGAGCAATGTCTGAAATAGTCGTCTTCTATTTGGTCGCCATTGAAATTGTCCCCTTCAATATAAAAGAAGTAGTGGTGGTATTTCCAGCTGAAATTATAATACATTTACTAGCGAATATGTTGAATATTTGTGATTGCTGATATAATAAAAACTAATCAAAGTTAATAGTTACTTTTATAAAATGGATAGAGTAATGGTTGCATGAGTATTTATGATATTTCAAACATATAAAGATCCAAATATAAAAATATGTTGATGGTCTTTCATTATTGAAAGGCAATTTGGGTATTTACTTTAATACACATAGATGTGAATAGCAGAATATCAGAATAGCGTTCAGTAATCTTTGCAGTGTATGAAATTCAAATGAAATATCTCCTCAAACAAAAATTCATGTTTACAAAGCCTGTGTAAAATCCGTCCAATATAGATGCCTGTGTAATATTTCGAGAATTTAGTGGCCACGTAGAATTTTAAATATGGAACTACTTCAACGAACAAACCAAGAAGATATCAACACACAAGTTAAGCGTACGAGGAAGTACACCACACAACACTTCAATGGAAGCCCCAAGGCAACAGACACATAGGAACACTATGCAACACTTGGAGAAGAACGATAACAAATGAAACCGGCAAATCTTTAAATGAATTAGGTTATATTGCTAGAGACAGAAATAGTTGGAGATTCTATGTAACAAGTCTATGTTCCTGATAGAGTAAAGCCAATAATAATTTTATTTTTATTACAGTTGCGATTGCTATAATTTTTTTTGATTGTATTGAATGTTTGAATGTAATAATAATAATTTTTTTTCTTTATTAATAATTTAAAAAAACATACAATCATTATCCATACTTTATACATTTTTTACTTAAAGCTGTGACTAATGTCGTCAGCTTTATCTAGCGATTGCCTACTTTTCTAATCCCTCTAATCTTGTAGTGAGTTTGATGTTATAATTAGTATATATTGTTGGTGTGCATACATAAGTGCGGTTAAAAGATCTCAACTATAATTTGTTGCCTATATTTTATCGCTTGATTAAAATATGCGCATAAATTTAGCCAGTTCGTTCCATTAATGTTTGAATGTATAGGTATATATTTTCCACTTTTATAGTAATAGGTACCTACCATCAACTTCTACTTCCACATTGATGCGAAGCATAAGTGATGAAAAATCTTCTTCGGACTTAATGTGATCCTCAATGTTTATGGATTTGATTAAATTGAAATTTCCTAATTTCTTTTGCACTGCCTTTTGTAACTTCACAGTGTCCAGCCATAGTGGTAAATTGTTCTCGATCAGCAATTGTGCTGCAGATCCGTTTGCTATAGGTGCCATTATGAACTGCAAGGAAAAATAATTAGAAAAGTATAATTTTTGAATATACAATTCAGAGCAATAACTTTTACATAAGCTTATTACATAAATAGGTTATACAGGTCATTCAATGGATCAGTTTAGATCTATTAGCCCATCTATTATGTTAAATTGTAAAGTTAAAAAATAAAAAATTAATAAAATATAATAAAGACTAACACGATTTGTTTAGTTCTTAAAATATCGTATGAGAATCTTCTACAAATACTGTACAAAAATAAAATAGTTTTGAATGGTACCAAAGTCTAAATTATTAAACAAAAAGAATCATAGAGATGAGAGAATAAAAATAAATATAAGGTAGAAAATCATATAGAGAATATATAGAAAACAAGAGAATCGACAGGTAGGTAATAGAAAATAACGAAGGAATAATATATTGTGGTGAATCTAATCACATCACAAGGGAACACTAAATTAGAAACAAAGTTTACTTTGAAAATAATCATCTTAAGTGGAAACGGTTCTTCGAGGACTTAAGCCTATATTTATCTAACTATCTCCACTTTTACTTTGTGTTCCTTGTTTTCATTGAGGCCGCCACTATGTTGGTTATTATAACCTGCTTGTATTCTTTTATTTAATATTAGCTTTACTTGATTATTATTGTCACACATTTTTGAAGTCAACTGAATTATAGAACTTTTACTTATAGATTTTATAGGTGGACAGGGAAGATTTGCAGGAAAAATTCAGTTTTACGTCAATTACTTTTTTTTCAATATTTTTTTTTATTAACATAAAGAATATTGTGGAGCCTTATATATTAATTAGTTGACGTCGTTTTGTTATCGCTTCATTAAACAGTACTAAACACATTATTTATTTGATACTAAAGTTAATTTCAAATACAGTTGAACATATTGTAATTTAAATATTAATACTAGCAATTATTAATATTTTTTTAGCTTTCTCAATACCGACTATGTCAATTTTCCTATATTAGATCTTCTTTGATGAGTTCGCACTATCAAATAATTTTTCTTCTTTTCGAAAGCCAGATTTTTAGTGTTTTGGCATGATACCTGCAATTATTTATTTAGTCGACACATATATATGCCGCAGTTATAGTTGCATTTAGTTTTATCTCATATTATTATGATTTAATTCTTATCCTTTGATAAAAAAGTTATTAATGGGGTGACAACCGCTCATTGAATTGATCGATTGTTTTAATTCGCTTAAAGAGCTCATAGTTTCGAGAGCATATAATTAGGTATCGCTACAGATAATGAATTTTTATTTAATATTCACATGATATATCCAGTTTTTATCAATAATGATACGGTATAGAAAATGTTTCATTATCCTATTATTCTAATGAAACCAAAAAAGTCTCTCTGTTTTAGCTGGACGATAATTAAATGAGCAAAGCTGTCTTTAATAAGCATATTCTTCATTTAGTTTTATAATATTTAGTTGCAGTTGCTATATAGCACTAGAAGCGAAAGTATTTCTAAGAAATAATATTTTCTATTGCATTTGGAACTGGTAGGATAATGGGATAGTTTTTTTGTGAAGAGTTGAACTTTCATATAGCAGTAGTAAGAGATGATAGGATTTATTTTTTATTCTAGAAAAATAATTTTTATTTAAATCAACCTGCATACTATATAAATAAACTATATGATCATTGTGGATGAGAGTCTATGCATACAGTTCTTGTAAGGAATGAGTATATTTCAATAAATGAACAATTTTAATATAAATTAAATCGAAGATCAAAGAAACAACTGCTTCATCCATGCAGACAATGAGAAATCCTTCTTTCGTGGCTTTATTTTTTATATACCATACATCCACTACTTTATTTAACTATTTATTTACTATGATCTTATATAATGTTAATTCACTTTTTGAATTAGTATTTAAAAGTATTAGTAGAATTCAAAGGTAGTATTATTAATAATAGTTTACATTTCTTGGTAGAAGGTTTGATTTTTATACAACATTTCATTTTGCTCATTCGGTTTAAGTCCATGCTTGGGGCAACTGTTATATATTTATATATTGCAAAATTTCACCACCAGATGTCGCTCTTAATAAAAAGGCGGTGCTTAAGTGTGCAGGGGGTTGAAATTTTAATATTTACTTTAAAAGTAACCTTATCACTTATTATATTTTCCTGTAAATTAAAAATATGTATATGCATATTAGTCAAAACAGCAGCACTTAAAACAATCGCTATTATAAACTTTAAACTTAGTTAACTTAAATCACTTCAGCAATTTGATAACAATAATAATTGATAAAGGTTTACAGTTTTTATTTTTTTTTGATATAATTTATGGTAATGAAAAAATTTGAATTAAAGAAATTAATATGTTTGGAAGTTGAGTCAACAGTTATCAAAAGTGTAAGGAATAACTTACTAAATTTAATCGTTTAATTAAGTATAAAAATATTAAATTATGAAAGTACTTGAAGTGTTGAATTAATTTTATTGATTTTGTAATTTATGTCACTTAAATAATTAATTACACAAATTTTTATTTATAGAAAAACATAACACAGCTCACTTTAGTTTTTTTATTCAACAACACGACTAACTAAAATATGCAGGGAAGTTGCCAGCGACAGCAATCTATAAAATGCCTGAGTGAATTTGGTACACAATAGATTTCTATGAAACTGATAAGATTCAGAAAATGTTAAAAGAAAATTAATTTATCAAACTGTATAAACAATTGTATTTTAAATGGAAATTTTATTTAATTTTACTATATTCAATATTCCACAGTTTTTACCTTTCAAATGCAAAAATCCCACTGAACTGTTGCAAGCCAATTAACATTTCGTATGCCTTACCAGTTAAGCTGCTTTTGGCTAAGAACATGAATTCATAGGAAAATATTCTTATCAAATTATTAAAAAGGTTAATTTATAACATTAACAAATAAGGTAACGAAATACCCAACCCCAAAATCAAACGACTAACGTAAGTGCCAAGTAATCAAATCGATTGCGAATGCTTTTATTTGAGATATTTCAATTGTTTGATTGATAACTTTTTTTTACCATTTTTAGTTCCCACTTTCTTTTATAGCGACAATAATTATGGAATAGAATATCTCCAATTATAGACATGTGATATAGTTTGATATAGATAGAGTTTCAAATGCATAATTTCGTTTGTTTGTTTATTTGTTTGCTGATATTGGCCAATTTGATAGTGTGAGCTTACGAGTATATCAAATGGAATATCAGAATTTGCCTCAGAGAATGAGTCAAGACTCACCTTAGAATAAATAAATATTTTTATCACATTTATTTACATATGTTAATTGAATATTAATAAGTCCATGCCTTATTTGATCTTATAAAATTTAGTTGTACACATGTACTTCAACAATAAAAGCAAATAAGACGCTAGTCGCATAGTAAAGTGAGTACACATGACTTGCCAATAATTGCATTATAATAAATTTATAAAAAATTACTCCCTTTTTAAATATAAAAATATTTGCCTAGCCAGTATTTGTCAAATGCAAATAACATAATTTTAAAAAAAATATACACCTTACTATGAGCTTTGTTATTATTTTAGATTTAATGTAATTGGCAATCTATTTGTTCAATTATAAACAAAGGTGTTGGTATGGAATGCTCTCGGTAAATTGGTTATACTATAAATAACATTTAAAAAGTATTAATTAAAGTTAGTTGTAAATAGAGCAGAATTAGTAATTTGCATATGGGTCAATCTTTCACAAATCGGATGGATTTTGGCAAGAATGACCTCATTATTGGAAAATTTTTTTTTGAAATTTAACGGTTAATATTAGTACTTAAATATAAACAATATTAATTGTTTAAATTATTTCTTAAAAATTCAATCAATTATTTTTAAAACGCAATAAATTTCAAGTTTCTATCATTTATGGAGTCTGAGATATGGTCGTTTAAGAATGTGTCTACAATGTTAATTGACAAAACCCCATTGGTTCATATCTCTTAGGGAAAAAATTACAAATTTTTTTCCCAAGGTACGGGTATTCTTATTTTATGAAAGGATCTTATAAAAAAAATTTCAGCTAAATCGGAAATGTCCGAAAGTTGCCCGATTTGTAAAAGAATGAATAAATCTAAATCTGTATATAGCAATGCGGATCTTAATAGAATTTTTCTAATGTATTTATACATTGCACATATTCTAGACTGCAGTTTATTTCTTTATATTGTAACATATTCTAGGCAGGTTTCTTATGTTTTATTTTTAAGAAGCACAAACTGTATTTGTGATGTTTGCAAAATACTTGTCTTAACATGTGACAGTTAATATCTGCATCTCCATTAGTTGATATATATTTATTAAATAGGTCAAGAAATGTTGCTGACAACAAATGACTTTATCATCAGTTAAAGCCATTCAGTAATAAAAATCAATTTGGTACATGTTTAAATGAAAAATATGCTCTGGGCTTAATGCTATTATAAAATTTATGCATTTGCCTCTTATTAACCGTTTCAATAAAGGTCTTGTTTATCAAATATTCATCTTATATGGAAAGCTAACTACCATGGGTTTGATTTTATTATTAATAAAATTAGCTTAAAATACATATAATTAACTAAATATATAGACTAATGTCTAATACTTCAAACTTAACTCCATTAATCACTTTAATAGATACCTAAATATAGCATAGTATAATCGTAATAAATTTATAAGCCTATAGAGATATATAATAGGTTATACTAACTCCCAAAAATAACTACAATATAAAAATAATTGTAATATAGAAGTTGTCAAGCATTTAAATTCTCCTATACTAAAACTCTCCAACTGTTTAAAATTTATTAACAGGTGATCCGTTTCTTAGTACGTAAATTATTTGATCTAGGAAAAAATTAAGGAGAAAAAATGTATGAAGCAGATTAAAATCAAAATCAAAATCAAAATCAAAATCTGAAAAACCCTTTCCAGGTATGGTATTACCTTTCTAGCAAAATTTCACAACAAATATTTTATCAACTGCTAAATTTTTTTATGTTTTAAACAGAAATAGTAAATTATTTATGAATCGAGATTATATAGATCATTTATGGTATGCATAATTAACTTGTAAATATTATGAGTATTATAAACGTAATTGTAATATTATAATATATTATATTAAATTTAGATCAACATTTAAAACTAATCTTTCATATACGAAAGTAAAATAAAAACAGTGCATTTTTCTAAGAATTTTAATAATTTCATTGGAAGTAAAGCTATAAACTTTTTTAAATTCATATCAAATTCCTTAACTGTGCTTGTAAGTATTATCTGACTTTATATTGTTTTATTATAGAAAACTATATTTAACAAAACGTATATAAAAGTTTGATTATCAAGCTGATCAAAATTATTATAAAAATTTTTGCAGAAATCACAAGTTTAAGTTAATAATAAAAAATAGTTGACGTAAACAATTGATAATTATCACTCCAGTGCACCGCGATTTAGTAGCCATTGCATTAAAGGTTCAATATGTTTCCGATATCTGTCATTTGTAAGCGCAAGCCTCTTAAATCTCTCTCCAGCAGCGGCATCACCAAGTATTTTTTTGGCTTCTGAATCTTCAGTAGATTCCATTAGTACTGTGCCCATAACACCAGTTGCGGTAAGGTAACCTAGAAATATTTATTAGTTTTTCTTTATAATATATTACATGTATTATAGAGATAACCCCATAGTCCATATTTGCAGAGCTGTAGCTGTAAATCTCTCAAAGTGGGCAGTTGCTTTGGATAGTTCAATAGTTTTAGATGTTCTATTAAATGTTCGTGATAGTATTTAATAAAGTAATCAAACTGTTTCAGTTTAATGTCAAACTGGGTTGACGATATTAATATGTAGAATAAATCCTGTGAGGGAGAGCCATATTTTGGTAATTGGAAATCTACAAAATAGGTTTCCTTGATTTTACCAAAGGCATCATATTGAAACATAATATTATTGCACCAGAAATCACCATGATTTAACACATTAAATTCACTTGCATCAACTTTAGTAATTTTATAGAGATCATCTGTTAGTTTGGATTGCAATTGTTCCTTGAAGAAGCATGTAAGAGAAATAATGATATTATTTTTTATGAGAAATGAAAGCATAATACTCGTTGAAAATATTGTGAAAATATATACCACCAAAGAACATATGGGGTATGGCATATTTTAAAATTAGAAGTGAAATAAAATGTTCATAAACTAACGATTTAATATTAATCTATAAACAGAATAAATGCATTCTTAAAAGTCTAAATCATTTTAATTTATTTATGAAATTACTCTTTTTAATCATTTAAATCTACTTACCACACTTTCCTTATACGTTTCATAACCTTGATAGGTTATCATAGACTCTCTAAAATGTTTTGCTATGCTATCATTCATTTGGTCTATAAAGAAATGATTCGCTTCAGTATAAAAGCCAATATTATATAGATCTGGATAAGGTCCTTTGACTGCTACACGTGTTGCCGATGCGGCATGATACTGAGCTAATTTCTTCAGCGTACAAGAGGTATGGGCTGTGTCAAATCCCTCTAAGCGATTAGCATTTTTAAAACCACGAGGACGTAAGTCCTCCAATAGTATGTAGTTTTCTGTAGATTTCAATTTATAAAATTCAGGACCAAATTTAACTTCAAGTCCTGCATCACGATATAGTGCTTCCAATTCCGGTATAATTTCTGTATACATACTGGACTCGATATAAAAGACATTATGTAGTTTTAACATATGCTTGAAGACAATGCTGTCATGTGGAAGCTTTAACATAAAGGATACAGTCTTTGTTTTATCATCTGCAAGGAATGAATGTCAGCAATGAATGCATTTTTTTTATAAGAATTTAAAATATAAATTTAAACTCAAATTTAATATTACCTAGTAAAGTTACTTCTATTTCAATCTGCAGCATTTGTGTGGCAAAATTTTCGCCTGCTTTTAAAGCTTCTTGAACTTGAAAGTTTTTGATGCTTTTGTAATTCGGTACATTTTTTTTAAGAATATCTTCGAAAAGACTTGCCTGCAGCCAATTAGGCAATTTCAGTGGAGTTTTTGAAGATACTGGTACTGTTTCAACCATTGCAAACTTTTCACTATGTTTTAATTTTAAATACAATATAGAAAATAAAAATTATTTAATATCTTCGTTTAAGGAGAAAAAATACCTCTATCAACTTTTACTAATAGCACAAGACTGATAATATTTTTTCATGTACAAAAATGTGTTGTTTTTTCACTAAAATAAACATAAAAAGTAAACAAATAGATTTGAAAGCTTTTTGCCAAATTGTTGATATGTACTTCCCCAGTATTTTCGTCATATACATATTCGTAAAGTCACGCATGTACGGGAATATCTAAACTAATTTGACACAATAGACCATTTAAAATTGTTCTCATTACTTGACAGTTTAGTCTACAACTCAAAATTAGAGAGCATTACTTATATTTGAGTAAAGAGAACTAAAACTCTTTTTTATTAAATATATTTGTACATTTCTATAATTAAAGTACTCAGGTTATAAATAAATAAAAAAAGGTGTCTTATAGGTTTTTATAAGATCTATTATATGTTGTGCGAAATAATTTTGCAGATACAAGAAAAATATTGAAAAAAGTAACATATAAACTTTTTTTATAACATAATATATTTATAATAATATAACATTATACAATTATAACATTTTATAATTATATAAATATATTATATATTTTTTTATAAATAGTAAAATTTATGAGAATCTGAAAAATGGTTTGGTCTGTTTAGTTAGACATATTTTCCGATTATTAACTTTGTGTCTTATGGAGATATTCTAGAATTCCCTATCATTTTTCATGTCAGACATTTTCTTAAGTAGGTACGTACCCTAGTTATAGTTATAACTACTAATTGTTGTTGCTTTCCATTTGAACAGTGACGTATCTTAATATTTGGCGCAGTGGAATGAAATGAAAACATATATTTTGATATTAAAAGTTTGTATAAAAAATCATTCTGTATTGAATATTTGTGTTTCTTAAAATTGCATAACAAAATAAAAGAATTCTTCAAAAACGGCAAGGTTCTGTCATGAACATACGAAAATAAATTGAACTTTCAAAGAAACTATGTTAGGGAAGACAAAATTTCCAATTTATATATACCTTTATTTTATTTGTTTATATAGTTATATATATATATATTTATTTATTTATATTAATTTGTATATATTTATATATTTATTAATATAAAAATAAATAAAAAAAATAATAAACAATAATAATACTATATAAAAAAAGAACAAATCATTTAATCTAATTTCAATAATTAATACAAATTAGACAACTACACATATCTGTTTGCCAAGGGATTTCTTCTAATATTTGGAAATATTCTCCTACGAGATCGGAAGACTTTTGGTTGTTTGAGCGATAAAGAAAGAGTTTGATCTGGTAATATACTAGGAGACACTAACCTGGTCACCAATCGAAATTTTTTAGAAAAGTATGCATAATATGGTATATACAATGTTTTATTTATTTTTAGTTATAGATATTATTTTATAAAATACTTTTTTTAAATTTTTGCTATAAGTAATCAATATTTAATTTTTATTAAATTATTTACTTTTTCTTAATTTGACTAACAGTCCATTTTTCATTATATTCTTTCATAATGTAAAAACATATACTGTATATCTTGAATGAGTGTATTAATTTCTTTTTATTATCAATTTATGTTTTTATAAGTGCTCTTTCCTGTAGATTCACATATGTTAAAATTAATTCATTTTGCTATCGAGTTTGCACTATCTGAAAATTTTTAACGATTATAAATTTAATCAAATTTTTAATTATAACTAAAAATGCAAAAAGGCATTTTAAGATTTAAAATAAAGAAATATTTAAACATAAATTCTAATAGTGCTAAATCTAATAGTGAATACTAACTTCAATAGCTTCAATACTAACTTCTTAAAAACGAGAAATTAATTTTATTTTATTTATTTATCGAAGCATCAATAACTTTCACACATATAGATTTATTATAAATCACTAATTTCTTATACATTTTCATTTATATTATTGAGCGATATTGGATTTATCCCCAAATTTCGTTTTTGATGTTAATTCCATTAGAATTATACATATATTACAAGAGTTTCAGAAGTTGTTTTTATAAGCAGTACATTGTCTAGGTAAATTTTTCCTTTCATATTTTGTTAACATTGACTGGGAGTCTGCATTAAGTTTCATTAGATTATAAAACAATCGTGAGTAAATTACTAGCGCGAGAAAAGATCAACAGATAGTCATACAGCACACAGCAGACAGTTTCACGGACAAATAAATTGAAATTGTCATAATGATGAAGAACCACCTATATATATTTTTATATATGATTCAAATGTGTGAATGGAATAATAACTCAACCGACTGTGCATGATTTCAAAAATGATGTAATTTGTAGTAATTACATACTCTATAATTTTTATTATAACGTACTTCCCCTTGCTATGCTAAAATAATTTACTAATAATTGACAATATCAAATATATAATTATATACATTATATAAAATTTCCAGTTTTTTATTTATTAAAGGTTAATTTTCGTGCCAGTAAAGTACATGTTATTTTCTGGTATATTTATAAAATTTTAAAGAGAAAAACTGCGAATGTGTAAAATAAATATTGTTAATAATTAATGCTCACCAATTTGAGAAAAAATGATTGAAGTTGTCTAAAAAAAATGAAATAGTTAAAAGCATTTATATTTAGTAGTAAAAGAGAGTGTGTCATTTGCATAATGTTCTACAAGAGCTTAAAGTCATAAATTACATATTTTAGCTTTTTGATCTAAATAGTATAGATGTATCGAGATGTAGTTCATCCACAAAAAAAAAATAATAACAAATAAAACACCACATCCAATAAAAATAACTGAGTGCCGTAGTTGAGTGCTGAGTGCTGACCTATATATGTAGATCCCGATTTAATATCTCAAAATATAGTAAGATTGCTAAGTTTGATGGTATTCTTATTCTTATGTTAATATTTTCCATTTACATTAATTTGAATAGGAGTTATGAATATATCTTTAATAGTATGATATCAGACTTCAAATAATTAATATTTGAATTTCTATTATGGTTCTTTTGCAGTAATTTCAGATAAGATATTTAAGTATATAAAAAAGTTGTATTCATTGCACTTATAAATATATATATGTATCTATGCTTTGTTTTGTATCAGTAATTGTGATAACGTAAATAATCACGATTACTTGCAAAACAATATATTCGAGGGGTTTCAATACGTAATCATTTTACTATATTTTATATTAATAGCTAACATATGAAATAAAATAAAATATGATAAAAACAATTAAGTCATATATTTACTAATATTATGTTTTATTTACATTAATTACACATATTTATATACATTTATAAATATTAAACATATATTCTCACATAAATAATATTAATATTTTTAATTTAAATTATCGATTTAATATTCTAAAGCACCACGTTTATATAGCCAAGGAAGTATAGCTTCACAATGTTTACGATATCTGCTATTGGTGTACATTAACATTTTGAACTTCATACCATCATCAGTGTCTGCTAAGAAGTTATCAAAACTTGCGCTATCTGTAGGATCCAGAAGTACTGCTGCCATAACACCAGCAACTGTCATGAAACCTTTACATAAAATTAAAAAAATATATAGGGGAATATTCATAAGAATGTATGTGTGCAGAAAGCAGCAAATGCTATGTTCTATTTATAGATCATTTAATATCACTTACCCCAAATTCCATACTTATAGAGAGCTATATGAATTTCTCTTAGTGTGGGTAGTTTTTTCGGATATTTAAGTTGTGTTAAATTTTCTATTAAATTGTCATGGTAATATTTGATCAGGTACTCGAATTGTTTTAATTTAATATCAAAACAGGTAGATGATAATAAAAAGTATAATAAATCTTGTGCTGGCGTTCCATATTTAGGCATTTGTAAGTCGACGAAATAAGTTTCTTTTATTTTACCGAACGCATCGTATTGAAACATTATATTATTCGTCCAGCAATCGCCATGATTTAGCACATTGAATTCATTGGGTTTTGGTTTACTCATTTCTAACGATATGTCAATTAAATTTGGCACCAATTTTTCCTTAAAAAGAATTTAATATTAATTGATTTGTATGATATTATTAAAGCTAAACAGTAATAATAAAAAGCATTAGCATTATTAAATTAATATAAGGCAGTACATTAAGTTTATAATAGTACAATGGGCTTTTTTCTACTTTACATGTATTATATGCTTTCCACGAATATATTAACTTTATTGATAATTCTTACATCTCTAAATTGCCCTCCTTGGATTTATGTGTATCAAACAAACTTTAAAAGATTAATGAAATTGGAAATGTTCATATATCCATATGAACATGAGAATTTAAAAATGAAAAACGAGGAAAATCTTAAAAAGAAAAACCTCAATTGTATAATATACAATATAGATTGGATTACAAAATTATATCACAAAATGGCATCGCAATATTCTGGTGTGATAAAAAAGTTTGATATTCGATGACTACATGAAGTAATGGTGACGAATTTACTACCATTTTTGGACTAGGCTAGTATCTAGGATTATCTAGGACTAGGATTATCAAAATCTGATTCGAATCTTATCTAATTTATTGCAGTTTTGTAAATACACTCTGATTCGCTTCACTTTGATTCAACTTATATAAATCACTTACTATGCTCTCCAAATACAACTCATGTCCTTCGTAATTCTTTAAACACTTCACAAACATGCCGTACAATGAATCATTCATACTTTTCATTAGTGCACGATTGTTTTCAGTAAATGGGCCCATTTGAAATATATCGGCATATTTGCCTTCTGTTTCCACTTTAACCGCAGACGCTGCATGCCACTGAGCCATTTTCTTAAGCACACATTTGGTGTGCTCCATATTGAGTCCCTCTAAGCGGTTGGCATTTTTAAAACCAGCAGGACGTAAATCCTCTAATAAAATATAATTCTTGTCAGTATTTAACTTATAGACCTTTGCTCCAAATTTAATATCAATGCCAGCATTCTTATACAAACGCTCCATATCAGGTACTGCTTCAGTATAAGCTTTGTATTCCGATTCGAATAAATTAAAATGTTTCATCATTTCTTTAAATGCCTCACTCTCATGGGGTAGCTTCATCATATATGAGACTGACTTAGTTTTGCCATCTAAGATTAGTTAATTTAGTTAGAATATAGGTATGTTGTGATATGTTGTTGTCACAAGTATGCACTCACCTATTAGTTCGGCTTCTATTTCCACACGCAACATTAGTGTCGCATAATTTTCTCCTGCCGAAAGTGCTGGTAGTGCTTTGAAGCTTTTAATTGCTTTGAAACCTTCTAAATTGTCCTTAAGAAGCTGTTCGAATAATTCTTTCTTAATCCATTCTGGTATTTGTGGACCAGTTGGTGCAGTTCCATTTTCAGCAGACATTTTTTACAAGTTCGAAAAACAAACAGCGCAATTTAAAAACTGAAACTATTTTGCTGGAATGACGAAAGTAAACTGAATTTATAGTAGAGAAAAAGCTTCTATAGACAAATTTTAGAGAATTATTGTAAATAATTTCGAGATACTCTTCAGCAACTGAGTTAATCACTTCGGCATAGTGAACGATTTTCGGTGCGTTTTATATATGTTTACCAAAAACTTAAACAACAACAAAATACATAATTTAAACAAATAAAAACCTAAAAGAACGACAATGTACTGGGTAAAGAGTAGAGCAACAGGTTATTAATTTTGTTGATATACATAGTTTGACAGAAAGCTTTTAAAAAATATTTGCGTTTGAGAGAAACAGAGAATGAGAATGAGAGAATCAATTAGAAATAACATGTTAGGCTGTCCAATCCATAAAGATTACCAAATTTGGCTTTTTCAAATAATTTTGTTTTTATCTTATCGTTACAATGTAGCGTCAGTAGTAACTCTGTCAAAGAAACTTTCAAACAAAACAAAAATTAATATAATTGCAAAAATTATATTCTAATTAAGTTCAAAAATCGTTGATATGTTTTGATCACAGAGACCCCTACTTTTCTGTTTTATATGTAGGAATAGAAATTAATATTTGTGCTAAAAATAAATTTAAGCGAAAAAATAATACTGTAACAACTTTGCACTTATAATATAAATAAATGCATTTGATCTTCATCAACTGTCTATCCACTACTGGAAGTTGACGGTTATATATAATAAATTTATTTGTTTCCAATTTCCATATAAATTTTATGTGACAAAAGGCGATTACAGATAATACAAAATTAGCAATGAAATCAATTTCTTTACATTCGATTACGCTTTCCTATATTGGTCATTAGTATATTAGGTCTTAGTAAATATGGTATTTTACTTGTTGGTCAGCAATTTAGGGCTTATCGGCACAATCTCTTCTTTAATTATTACAAAGTCACTACGAAAATTTGTTACAAAATGACGGTACCATCATTTATCAAAAGCTTACACTTTTTTTATTACACTTTCCTATCTTGGTCGTATGAATAAGTTCTCCAGTCGATATCTAGCCGATCTTAGTAAATATGATATCTTACAAATTTGTCAGGAATTATACTACGAAAATTGTTGGAAAATGACGGTACCATCATATTTCAAAAGATTATACTTTTTTTAATACGCTTTCCTATCTTGATCGTATTAATAAGCTTCTCCAGTCGATATCTAGCTGATCTTACTGAATATGATATCTTACTTCTTGGTCAGCAATTTACAGTTTATTGGCAAAATCTCTTCTTCAATTATTACGAGGTCACTACGAAAATTCGTTAGAAAATGACGGTACCATCATATTTCTAAAGCTTATGTGTGAACCATACATAAAATCACATATTACTAGTTTTATATTATTTTCTACGCTAATCAGGATTTTATTCAAAGAAAACGTTTCTGGCTTTCTCGATTTCGAATTTTATTAATTTATCTGGATATTATGTATGATTCAGTCAGGAGGCCAAACACTGCACACGTTCAACCAGCGGATCTTTATTATTTAAGATGGCATCTGGATAACGATTAAATAAGCATTATACAACTTTATATAATATATAACTATACAACTTTATTTAGCTTTTTTTTTAAATTAAGTTTATTATAAAATATAACATTACTATATTTCAATTATCTGGGAAGTACTCGTACATATTATTAGTACATTATATTTTATTTTGTTTGTTTTATTTTAAAAATATTAGAAACAATTTAATGTATTCGCACTGCTACTATACTATATAATATACTATATAAAAAATATTATTTTACGATGATATAACTCCACGATTGTAAAGCCACGGTAATAATATTTTAACATGTTCTCGATATCTTACATTTGAAAATAATTTATTTCTAAAGTCACGCCCTTCTGCCGTATCGCTATGAAAATTCTCATATGTAGCATTTTCGCAAGGTTCCACCAAGACAGAAGCCATGACACCAGTAACTGTGCTGAAACCTGCAAAATGAAGTTTATTTAATGAGTACAATACACTGCATATAATATGATTTTTCTTTTAATTTAAATCAAATTTAACAAAGAAAAGTCACTCTATTTTCAAAAATAAAAAAATGAAGAGATTTTAAAATCTATTTCAATAATTTAGAAATATAAACTTTTACAGATTAAATAACTTATGTATTTGAATTAGTCATATTTTAGATGAAAATATGATGGTTATCCCAAATGTAATCAGTAATGAAAGTTCTCATTAGAGTATTTGATATTAGCCTATTTCTGGCATACGTTCGAAATATTGAACAATATATGATAAAATGGCCTTAATGTAAAGAGTACAGTTGTAAACTTTTCTCAAAAGTTGTTTCCGGCGATACTTAAAATGGTTGTGTGATGGTGTTTTCCTTAACTTTATTTGGTCAATAGACTGGGACAATGTGTCGGTTGTGTAAGTCAAAACCGAATTTGGGTTTTCAATAAACGCACTTAAAATCCATAGAGAAATCTAGTGGTAGAACAAAAATGTTCAGTAGAAACTGTCGATGTTTTCTACTTGCGCACGCTGTGGCCATACAATGAAAAGCTGTATCAGCTAAAAGACACCTTTGGATTTAATGGCGTACGATTGGGTGGAAATTAAACAAAAGCAACTAAGTAACGTTTTAGTTAATATAACGATGTCCAGAAACACTAACAAATGGACAATGAAAATTGTACCCGCGAAGTAGTGGAGAGTTTCAAATACCTGTGCTGTTAGCTAAGATGGTACATTCGAATAGAAAAGTTCAAAACAGAGTAATTATAAATGACAAATCTGAAAGGCTGATATTTTGTACGACAAGATAAGATATAGCCGTTAAAATGCAAAAGTTTAAAAAAAAGTGATCAGATCAGCGATGATATAAGTCTCATCGCGAAAAAAGATTAGTAACCTAGAGTGATAGAAATGCGTATGCTGCGTTGGATCAACAAAGTGTCAATTATGGCGAATTTCAATTAAAAACCAACTTCTTTCACCCCAATCGTAACTAAGTTGCAAGAAATCTAATTTAGTTGGTAACACCAAGTAATAAAAAGACCAGAGGACAATGCTGTGGGACAAGTACTACGGATAAAAGAGATAAAGAGTGGACCAGATAGACTTGTCCATATAGTTTAGATTTTTGGAAATCTAAACATAATACCATTAGTAATGACATCCGAAGCTGGCGCGTAAAGGATGTGACAATACAGAAACATTAAAAATTGTGTCTGTGATATGCGGACAATTTGGTGATCATAAATAACTACAAAATAATAGAGAACAGTATTTACAGAAACCAATGTAGTTAAAATTTTTTTATTATGAGGTTTTTGTTCCATGTTTTTATTACAACATTATATTTTATCATGGTCTAATTTGAACTATGGTTAAAGGATAATTAAACTCTACACATATATGCTATCATGGTCGAAGGAAAAATCACACTATTTAAACTATGTAATGTAAATAACTGTCATATGAAAATTATAATGTCGTCAAAAATTTAGTTTAATTTTAGTAGAATTACTTACCCCATAAACCATATTTAAAAAGCGCAATATGTATGTCCCTTAAAGTTGGGATTGTTTTTGAATAACCTAATAAGTTTAAGTTCTGAACCAAGTTTTCATGATAATATTTTATAAAATAATCAAAATGCTGAATTTTTAAGCTGTAGTTGACAGAAGATAGTATTAACGTCAATAAATCCTGTGCTGGGGAACCATATTTCGGTATTTGAAAATCTACAAAATAGGTTTCTTGTATACTTTTTTCGGCATTATATTGGAACATAAAATTATTAATCCAGCAATCTCCATGATTCAAAACATTAAAATCATTTGAGTCAATTTTTGTTATTTGGTAATGTAGATCAAATTGTTGAGGTACAAATTTTTCCTGAAACGCAGATTATTATTATTTTTATATATTATTTAAATACATATATGAATCCCAACCAAGTCTGCCCAGTAGTATTCATTTCCCAAATATTGTTTCAAAATTTTCAAAAATGAATTGACAAAACCATTGTGTAATGTCTTAGCCTCAGCACGTACGGTTTCTGTAAAAACTCCAACTGTAAACATGGGTGAAAATAATCCCTTAGTTTCCACGTACACAGCCGAGGCAGCATGAAATTGAGCCAATTTACTAAGTACAGATTTGGTATGCTGCATATCAAGACCATCTTGACGTTTGACATTTTTAAAGCCATATTGACACAAATCTTCAAGTAAGACATAGTTTTCATTTGTTTCAAGTTTATAAGCTTGTGGTCCAAATTTCACAGTAACACCACACTTCCGATATAATTCTTCAAATTGTGGTAAGAGATCGAAATATACTACATTTTCTACAACGAAAAGTTTATGTTCCTTTACTAGTGTATTCAGCATTTCTTTATCATGTGGCACTTTCAACATGAAAGTCACGTATTTGCTTGTGTTTGTGAGATCTTTGAATTTCAAAATTGTATGAAAATATTAAAATAGTTTACTGAGATAAGTAGTTATATGAACATGTATATAGTATATGTATTACTTTAACCCACTCATTTCAATTTCCACGCGTAGCATCACAGCTGCATAGTTTTCACCTGGTGATAATGCTGGAGACACTTTTAGATTTTGAATTTCATCACAACTAAATTTTCGTTTCAAAATATCCATAAACAATTCTTTACACAACCATTTTGGTTTATTTGCACATTTATTTGTTATTTTTTCCATGTTGCAATTATATCTTTTACAAACTCACGCTGATGAACTATTGTATTTGAGAGTTGAAATGCGACTAAACTATTTCTCTCTAACAGCTTTTTTTTAACTCTTCTGTACATTTTACAAACAATTTAATTACGTTATTAATTGTAATTGTTAAACTCATTAAATATGCATATACATATATATAAAGATATATATATATATATATATGGATATGTAATACATTCATTAAATATAATAGTATAAGTGAAAAATAGGTATATCTATTATCAGTAAAGCATGAGGAAATAAACTGAACCATTTTCTGCACTTCATGTCATTCAGCTATCTTTGCATTTGACGACATTGAGTCAAAGTTTTTTTGCTGTCTAAAATTCGTAATGCAGGACCGACCTCCCTTTAAAATACATTTTAAAGTATACCTATAGTTGCAAGCCCTTTGAGTTTTTTATGACGATATAATGAAACAGTAGGCCTAATTAGATTTATATAGAAGTTTATAAATTTTGTACTTGTACAATTCATAGCTTTTTGTTTTACATAATTAATTTAATTATTGGAAATGCTTTTATTAGACAATTATGACTTATATGTATTTTCAGCTATTTTTATTTCTTATCAAAAGTATATTTTACACGTTGCGACACTGATAAAAATTAAATCAAATTTTATCAAAAAATTGACGAACTTTAAACAATTTTATTGAAAAACATTTGTATTGTGGAACTAATTCTTAATATACAAAATACTTCAGTAGTCATTTCAGTTATTGTAGATGCAAATCAATACTCTAAAGCACCTCGGTTCTTTAACCATGGTAAAATAGCTTCTATATGCTTGCGATAGCGACCATTTGAAAACATTAACATTTTGAAGTCTGCAGCCGTATTTGACTCACTGACAAACATTTCCAGATCCGCATTGTCGTTAGGATCCAGCAATACTGCTGCCATAACACCAGTCGCTGTGGTGTAACCTGAAATTTAATTTATATTGTTAATAAATAATCAAGTTATATGTGATTTACGTACCCCATAGTCCATATTTATACAATATTGCATGTATTTCCTTGAGTTGTGGCAAGGGTTTGTTATATTTAAGTAATTTCAAATTTTCAATCAAATTATCGTAATAGTATTTTATAAAATATTCAAATTGACTTAATTTCAATTCTAATTTCGTTGACGATAACAGAAAGTAAAGTAAATCTTGTGCTGGTGTGCCATATTTTGGTATTTGATAATCTACCAAATATGTTTCTTTGATTTTACCAAAAGCATCCCATTGAAACATAATATTATTTGACCAGCAATCTCCATGATTGAGTACATTAAACTCACTTGCATCAATTTTGCTAAACTTGAAAAGTTCATCTACCATCTTAGGTGCGACTTTTAACTAGAAAATTTACATCACTTAGTTCTGAAGTCTAAATTTCAAATTTTACCTTACCACTTACCACACTATCTTCATACTCCTCGTGACCAGCATATGTTTTCATACATGTTAAAAATGATTTCGCCATACCATCAGTAACTTGTTTCATCATACCTTTAAAGTCTGGCCTAAAATGTCCTACAAGATATTTGTCATCATATTTTCCTATCGTCTCCACATACACAGCTGAAGCAGCATGCCATTGTGCCAACTTTTTGAGAGTGGCTTTGGTATGTTCTAAGTCCAGACCTTCTAAACGATTTGCATTCTTAAAGTCGCGCGGCCTCAGATCTTCCAGAAGTACATAGTCTTCTTTAGTATTGAGCTTATAACACTGGGCACCAAATTTGATTTGTACTCCTGCCTCGTTGTACATTCTTTCAAATTGCGGCACAATATTTAAATACATATCAGCTTCTATATCAAATATATTGTGTTCCTGTACAGGCGCATCTTTGAACAATAGATTGGCATGACGTACTTTCATTATATATGAAGCAGTTTTAGTTTTCTCATCTAAAATGTATACATATCCCTATATCTTGATGTTTAATTAAGTAAATATATTTCATGGAAATACCTGCCAACTCCATTTCTATTTCAATTCTTAGCACCACAGTTGCATAATTTTCACCAGCAGCTAAAGCTGGATAGGCTTTGAAATTTTTTATTCCTTTAAAATCAGGAATGGTTTGCTTCAGAAAGTCTTCAAAAAGTTCAGCTTTAACCCAAGCTGGAACTTTAGAGTTTACTGAAGTGTCGCCGTTTGGCTTATTTTCTTCTTTTGCCGACATTTCTAGTGTAGCCTTTGAAACACTCAATTTCGATCAACAACCGAATAATGACTAAGAGAAGTCAACTGTTGTTTACGAAATTTGTTAACTAAATATTTAGGGAAATTTTTTTTTGTTCTTGTTGTATAAACACACAACAAATTTTGCTCACTATAATGACGATTTTGGCGATACTGAGCTGTTGCGAGAGTCTTCCATATCAGCTGTCGGCTTCTAAATATCTAAGCATTGCACACTCATGTGGTGGAGTGTACAGTAGCGGACTTATTAAAAGAGAATGTCTTTATATATAAACCGAAATCAGTTTGAATAATTAATATTTTATGACAATTTGATTTATTAATATAACATAAATATATAAATAAAATAATTAATATAATCAAATATAAAAATAAATATAAAATAAATTTAATTAATACATTAAATAAAACTGAAATAAGTCATGTCATGAATAGAGTAAACCAATAAGTTAGACATTTACTACACATGAAAGGACTAGGAAAAGCGAAGATATTACTTTACACAACGCTTCACTACATTTATGTATACTATGAGACTATGACATTAAAATTTATATTGTCAATAGTCACAGCAAACTCAATAGCCAACGTCAAAATTTCGTATTCTTTTATAAATATTGATGACTTCTAAATATTTTAGCTATCTAGGTCATTTTTAAATTACAAATTGATGAGAATAAATCATACGATTATATAGACAGAAGCTCTTATAATGGAATCAGTTTGGTTAAGTTCTTTATGAAAAATTAAATAAGTACCGAAAAAAATGGCAGAATATACTTCAGTATTACAAGTATGACGAGAAATCCCGGCTAAGGCTCCTGCTGCTTGTAGATTATAACGGGTAAATGGTATGCATACTATCTAAAAAAATAGATTTCTTTAAGGATATAGAATATCTTATCTGTACGGAAGTAGATAAGACGATCTCTTCTACTGTTTGCCTTTTATCTGGATCAGCCAGGGTATACTGCGGTAGTTTTAAAATTGTCAATAGGGGAAGAGCTAGATGTCTTCTGTTTGATTTTAATCTATTGCAGTGATTCACAACTTTGTAAGTGATCCGTAATACTGTTAATTTTAATTCTAGAAAGAAAGAATCAATTTAGGATTAACTCTAGTATAGAGAACAATATAACACAATAAAATATATTATTGATATTTTTAATTTTGTAATATTCATGTGATATTTTCTTGATTTGAAAATAAAATATAGTGCATAACCCTATATCTCTAAATAAATTTGTGGCTACTATAAAGTGGTGCAAAAATGATTTAACTTTCGTAGCTAGTCTCGTTAGTTATTTTTGAAAAATGGTGATGAAGTAATGATTTAAACTTCAATAAATTGAAGCATGTCAGTATAGTTAACGCAACTGAAATGGATTTGTAATTTGTTTAACTTTCTTTGATATCATCATTAATAAGTGAAGAAAATTAATTTTGCAATAAAAAGAAATTGCTAAATTATTGTTCGTTTTAGCAATGATGTAACAATTTATTACTAGAAGATAAGTACTTCGGAATGTATTCATTCTTCGAAGAATATATCACCGTCGATTGCTTATAAATTAAAAATAATTAGTTATTTAATTCTCGAATCTGTATCTACTTTTACATCAGACAGTCATAGAGAATGACATCCGCTTCTAAACAGATTCGATATTCTGTTTACTTAGATTTTTTTTGTTAGGATGATAATGCAGGTCATGACGACCAGTTATATATTCTATGAATAAGTATGAAGCGACTTTAGTCTACCGTTCACCTGAAGTTACGCAACGGCAACTACTGTTGCTAATCAGACTAATTAGACTATGTTGTGGACCATCTTCTTCCATAATAAGGCCCTTGTTCACAGAATTGTATGGCTGATTTAGTCCTTGCGAGTTTTCTCCGGACTCCTTTAATTTCAGTGTGACCAGGAATCTATCAAAGCACTATACTGTTAAAATTCCCTTTAAAAATATTTCTACATTGGCAATATTATTTGTTGTTGTAATATATTTGTAATGAGTGCTCCAAATTAGGTGTACTAATCTATTGTACAAAGAGGATTTGAGCATACAGGCATAAAATGTACGCGTATATAGTTTGCTTTAATGATATTATTTGGAAAGAACCATATATTGCTCTGCATTTAAGTTAGTACACCAAAGGATGAATAAATATAAGTTGAAGTCGATTTTATCCCAATAATCACTAGAAGTAATCATCACACTATTGTTTTTTTTCCACGAAATATTTTATGATGATATCAATAATGTGGACGTTTAACAAAAAGGTAAAATTTGGTGGTATTACATCCTGTACTTTTCTTACTTGTCTTTCGCAATTCTTTGAATTAATACCAATATTAAAATATTGTATATTTAATAAAGTATGAATCATCATTGTTGATAACACATATCTACTAAGTGAGTTTCACCGATATGGCTTAGAAAATCACAAGATAAGAATATTGTGCGTTATGAACAATTATGAACTTTTTTGTTTGCATTAACGTTATTACAAGTTTAAGATTGATTGAAATTTTATTAATACATAAGAAAATGTTTTCGATAAATAAAATTCTGTCGACCTACATACTAAGAATATCAGTCTCATTCTTGCGAAATTATTATAGTTTTATAACGATATACTAGTACTAAAAAATATTTACGTAAAAAATATTATTAAAAAGCGATTACTGTGTAATAATTTTTTTAATTAAATTTTAGAATTCATTCTTTATAGAATAAATCCAAATTTATATATATAAAAACTGTTATTAATGGATATTTTGTATTTGCGTGTATGATAGAGCCAAATTATTTTATTTATATATATGCTTAAATATATGAATATATGCTTAAATTAACTGACAAACGATTCATTTCATAATTAAGTTATCGATTATAGTTATTATGATTATTACTTAAATGGGGCGTGGAACTGCGACCGTCGGGTCTACTGTGCCGCCTTCTGGGCTTAGAGTAAGTCTCCTAACCCTGTTGCGTCAATAAAAAGTAGTATAGAACCTACTTTACTAAGTTTTATTGCTTCTTCCGTAAGGGTATGCATTTCTTGCAGTCTATTCTGTATATGCATTCGCGCAGGGCATTCTAACAGCACTTGTGTGGCTGATTTTTAGTTCTCTTAGCAGAATCAACAGTTTATATTCATATATATGCCCAGTCTCGTAAAATGGTATTTTAATTTACAGTGTCGTGTTAAATTTCTTGTGATGGGTCTAGACTTTTCTTTTGATAAGTCCATACGATCCTGGTATCTCCTATTGATATATGTACCAATAAGTGATTTGGATTGCATTAATTCTGTTACATTATTTCAGTAATCCTTTTTGTTCTGGTGCTCTATATTTTTTATTAGAGAACGGAGAATACTGTCTCTTAATCCACATAATTAGCTGGTAGATTGAGATTAGATTAGATCTCAATTAGCTGGTAGGTTTGTTTGATGCCTTGTCAGCTTATTTTGTTGCTTATTAAGTTTAAAAGAGTTTGTTAAATAAAGAACATAATTATACGATTTCGAATTTTATTTATTCCAAATCAAATTCAGTAACATAATAATCAAGAAAACTGTTAGATAAAAAACAAACCTAAAACATACATCGTCTTGGCGCTCTAATAAGAATATGTATACTGTAGAGGGTATTTAATGCCTTGATAAACTTACTTTTCTTTCCACACTGGCTGTATAAAGGCATAAAAAAGCACACTTCGTTGAAATTGAAAAACCAAAAGTAG
Organism: Teleopsis dalmanni; assembly: GCF_002237135.1. Classification (NCBI taxonomy): domain Eukaryota; kingdom Metazoa; phylum Arthropoda; class Insecta; order Diptera; family Diopsidae; genus Teleopsis; species Teleopsis dalmanni. Next base: position 121,225,213 of record NC_051847.1, read on the forward strand.
TACTGTAATTGATTATTATTATCATTATCATTTTTGATTTAGATATTCCATTACTACATATGATAATCTAGTTTTATTTGGTAATTACTACGTATATTAGCATATTGATAAGATCAGCTTTCTGTGATGATAGAATACTTTTATGAAACTTAAACAAATTGTTTGAAAACTTTTTTATGTGACTTACTCACGTAGTCACTCACATTCATATACTCAATTTCACTCCTTGTTCTCTTGTTCTCATTCGCAGTTTTGTGCTTTCTCTCTCTATTGTGTTTCTGTGGAAGTTTGTATAATGAGCGTACAAAAAGTGTATTCACATATCAGTATAAATTTGACCGTGCTAATGGTAATATAGTTCCGTCATCGGCAAAACTAAAATTGCAATGTCTTCTTCAAAGAACGTTGACGTTAATACAGAAAGTAGAGACGATGCCGTAGTTTCAACTGTACCTGAGTGGATTAAACCAGAATTGTTTGTGGATTTATTAAAAAACACAATACCAGGCTATAAAGATATAGGTAGTTTTAAAGTTGCTTCGGCAGTTCCGCCGGGTGAAAACTATGCCACAATAATACTTCGTATTTCAATTGAGGTTGTATTGGAAGGCAAGTTAGCATATATCTTAGACCATAACTTAAAAATTAATTAAATTGTATTCAAAATGGAAAATAGATGATAAAACTGTCAACAAATCTTTTATAATGAAAACACTACGTAAATCTGAGTTGATTAAACAACAAGTGGGCAATGTGGAATTTTTTGTAGAAAGTGAAATGTATAAAAATATTTTGCCAGAATTTGAAAAATTGTATGCAGATATTGGTTTACAAGTGAAGTTTGGTATTCGGGCGTACAGCTTGCCTATTAAAATCGATCATGTTCTTTTGGACGACTTATGCCAACAGGGCTTTAAAAACGTTAATCGCTTGTTGGGTTTAGATTTGGCGCATACTGAAAATGTTCTAAAGAAACTTGCACAATTTCATGCAGCCTCCGCAGTGCGGGTGGCCACCAAAGGAATGTTTCCTGCACCAGTAATGACGGGCATATTTAAAAGCGATTATCGTGAATTTATAGAACAGATGACAGGTGGTATGTGCAGAAGTTTTCTTGCAAATATTCAGTGTTATGATGGTCATGAAGCTTTTATCAAACAAGTGGTATGATTATAATAGACTCTTATTAACGAATTCAAATAGCTAATATACAATATGTTTGATTTGCAGCAAGATTTACAACCTAGTTTGGTAACAAAATATTTTGCCTTAGCCAATTATGTACCGGAAGATTTCAATGTTCTTAATCATGGTGATAGTTGGGCTAATAATATTATGTTCCAGCACGATGAAGATGGCAACATAAATGACACGTGTTTTGTAGATTATCAGATTCCGAAATATGGCACTCCTGCACAAGATTTACTATATTTTCTTATGTCATCACCAAATTATGACATTAAAATTCGAAAATTTGATTATTTTATCAGATACTATCACGATCATCTTTCTGAGAACCTAAAACTGCTGAATTATTCAAAGAAAATACCAACTCTTCGAGAGTTACATATAGATATTCACAAATACGGCATATGGGGTGCGTTTAATATTAATAATTTTAAAAAATAACAATTATAAACTAGATTCAAATTTTTGTTTTAGCATTTATCACATCTATAGGCACTTTAGCAGCTTGCTTATTTGAACCAAATAAGGATGCTAATTTAGAAAACTTAATGAGCATCACAGAAGAGGGTATTGCGCTGAAACGAAAAATGTATTCACAGGAGAGCTATCGAAAAAATATAGAAATAATAATGCCATGGCTACTAAATCGGGGAGTATTGGAATAAATGAATTTGCAAGTATTAAGATATGATATGTAGTAAATATTTACATAAAAAATTATAAAAAAAATTGTGTTTATATTGTTAAGTAATTGGTGGTTAATAAAATATAAAGAACAACTATTATTACTTTTGAAAGTTTATAGCGATATGAAAATTATTAATGAGAATTATTGGAGTTTTATTATATTTTGACATGAAATTGAAACTTTTCTTTTACAAGACGCATACGTGGGTTGGGATGTGGATGGGTGGTGGTTGGGGAGGGAAAATAAAGGAGGAAGAGTAGATATAGGGTGGTTGAGAGTTTCAATTGAGGTTAACCTGGGCCCAGGCAAAAAACCTTTCCATTTTAAGAAGGTAGATCCAAAGGTCAATTGGACGAAGGTTTATATGTAAGGGGGAGCAAGATATAAAGTGGACGACGTCGTGATTAATAGAGTTGCAGTTTAGACACTCATTAGGAATAGACTTGTTCATGCGTGATAAGTAACTGTTTAGCACATGGCTATACTCTGATCTCAATTGATATATAGATAGATACTTCTTCTTTATTTCAAAAAATTTCAACATAAGTATGTATTATGATTTCAATAAAAAAAATCGATTGGAGTTACTTAAAAATATGTTGAAAAATAAAGAATACGATAATGATTTGATAGTCGTCTGTCGGAGGACTAAATCAATTGAGCTAACACAGTTCTTGCTGCACGGGGGAGGCATCGTTCTTCCTGGGAATTTTTAGGCGGAGGCTTATTGAGAGCCTTTTTGAGAGTCAACCTAGATTTCGAAGAGGATACTGAATCTGTGTGAACCATTATAGGTCTACGTTTGTATTCGATCTCACTGCTGTTAGTTCCATTGTAATAAGTGTCGATATTTGTGTGGTAAAGAGAAATTAATCGACGAATGCATCTAGAAAGAAGGGCTCTACTGAACATGGTGGTATTAGAATGTCCAGCTGTTTGGGACACAATAAGGTATTGCTTGGACAGCAGTTGATCATGCTCTTTTACAAGAACCGTTTTCGATTCCGCTCGAAGATGGTCAACATGCGACATACGATGATAGTCGGTTGCAATCCGCAATACCGTGTTTTCACAACATTGGATGTTAGTTCATTGCATTTTACAGAGTTATGGGGTCCGTACTCGAGCCGCATAGCCCGCATAGGATGTACTATTGCTTCGTATGTCCTACATTCTTTTCTGTATCCCAAAATCAACCTGTGAGTGCACATTTCAACTGACCGCACATAGCTGAAGCGTGTGCAGAAAAGGTCAACATGTTGTCGAGAATGACACTCGGGATTTTTAGTTTAGTGATTGTGGGTATCTTGAATTCACCGATATTATTGGGAAAAATTATAGATACTTTTTTATCCAGGATGTAAAGAAGATAGTGAAGGATTTGTTTGGCGATGAGTAAAGATTTTTATCAACATATCTTCGTTATTTTATACTGACGATACTAAACACTTAAAAAAAATATCGTTCTGAAAAACTTTTGCACTTATCCGTAATAGATTCGGAAAAGTAGTTAACTCAAATTTATATACAACTATATACCTGTATTTAAATGAGTGTTTATTACATATGTATAGTACATATGGTACATATGTATAGTGTATTTGATTTTGTTTACGAGTAGTACTTCGGAGGAAATTATATATTTTAATCATTCTATATCAAAACATTGAAACATTTGCTTTAAACTTTATTATAATATTATTGTCATGTGATGTACAACAGACACTTTTTTAGTTTTCTAATCTCTAAATATCTAATAAGCCTCTATAATTAAGAAAATGTAAAATCAATTCAGCATTTTCTTTAAATCTTGGATTTCCATAAAGCTTTCTGCGAAATTCGATTCCATCCGGAGTATTAGCCATAAAGATGTCAAATCCGGTGTGTTCATGCTTATCCATTAAGCATACAGAGGTCATATCAAATAAAGTTACAACAGCTATCGCAAAATAATCAAAAATATATTAAGTACTTTAAACTATTCTTACACAATCCTGTAGTAGATATATACTTACCCATAAACCCGTACTTTAGTAAACTAATGTGCAGCTCTTTCAAAGTAGGAATTTTACCATTGTATGTCAATAGTCTTAAGTTTTCGCTCAAGTGTGAGTAATAATAACTAATAAAGTAATCAAATTGCTCCACTTTTAAATTTAATTGCGTTGCAGAAAGTATAAACGTATATAAATCATAAGCAGGTGGACCATATTTGGGTATTTGAAAGTCAATTAAATAAGTTTCCATTAGGCGATTCTCTTCATCATATTGAAACATAATGTTATTTATCCAGCAATCACCATGGTTCAAAACATTGAATTCTTCAAGATGAACCTTACTATATTCTATAGCTAAATCAACATAGTTATCAAGTAGTTTATTCTGTAAGATGAATAAAAAAACTAAATCGAAGATATCTTATTAAAATATTAGATGGAAGTGTGGAAATGAATTTATGAACACATATACTACATGATATAAGTATATTTCTACATAATACCTATATTCATATTTGTATTGGTTCACAAAAAAATAATGATTGTGCGGTAAAAACTATTATTTATAGAAATTAAAAAATAGAACTGGAATCAAGTGCTTAAGTTAAATTATGTATAAGTGTGATAAAAGTGATCTACAAATACTGACCAGCTTCTCTATATATTCTTCACTATTATTGTATGCACTTGCAAATTCCAATATGATGGGTTTCGTTTGGTTAGACATGTCCTGAAGAATTTCACGTGTTTGTTCATTGTAGAAGCTCTCTTGAAATGATGTTGGGTACAGTCCATGTACTTCTACATGCTTCACAGAAGCTGCATGGAATTGAGCTAATTTACGCAGTACACTTTCCGTGTGTTCTATATCAAGTCCTTCCATACGATTTGCAATTTTGAAGTCTCGAATACGTAGATCTTCTAATATAATAGAATCACAGCCTATATCTTCTTTGAATTTATAGTATTTTGGTGCTAAATTAAGCTTCTGTCCAGCTTTCTCATAAAATTGTACAAAATGTGGTAAATATTCTTCATACATAATGATTTCTTTAGTAAAAATATTAAATTCCGACTCATCGAAAAGTTCACTTTGAACAGGCATTTTAAGCATATATGAAAGATTTTGATTGGTGCCATCTATTGAAAAAAATATATACACTTAAAAGATTTTGGAATATACGAGTATATTGCTTGTTATTTATATCAATACGAATTTTTAAATTTAATAAGTAGTATATAGCATAGTATATAAATAATACATGCATGCGACTCCTTAAAATTGCATAGTCAGATATCAAATCTGCTTTGATAGGAAATATAAGTGATTATAAGATTAACTTATATACAAATAATTTTGTAAATGCGGTCATTACACCAACCTGTTAGTTGTATTAATATTATAACTCGTAATATTGTCGATGCGTAGTTGTCTCCAGCTTTAGTAGCGGCCTCGGTTTTGAATGTTATAATTTTATCGAAATTGTCAATATTTTGTTTTAGAATTTCTATAAAATGCACCTCGAACTCAGCATCACTATTGACTTTTTTGGCAGATCTAGAAGTAGCTGCGTTCGTTGTTTCACTAGAAAGGTTGATATCAGCATTTGGATGTGGTGGAGTAATTTTTTGTTTAACACTTTGCTCAATTTCGGTACTACAAGTTCAATAAATGATACTTATTTAGTGAATAAAATGAAAATAGAAAATGACAAATAGGTGGAAAGAAATATATTTAATTAACGTATCTAATTCAGAAAGTGGTAAGAAGACTAAGTAGTTAAGTGATCCAGCACTCGTTAACTTAAAAGTATAATTGTTTCATTGATATTACTTAAGAAGAGACTATTACGTTAAAATTATAAAAAAAATAACAATCTTCTTGTAACTGAATTTTATCAAGTTTAATGACAGTTCCACAAACTTTCCATGCTAATCATAAGGTTTTTAAATCAACTGCTTACAAGGACTACTCAACTGCTTATAGTTAAATTATAACAAAAGTGCTGAAACTTGCAAATACTAAATAATCAGAATACAGTGAATTTCGAAAAGCATACATAATTTACTAAAGTATTTAATTCATTTAAATACGTGAAAATTCCTATTATTTACATTCAAATAAATAAAAGCCATTGTGCTAACTAATAGCACCAAAAAGTGAAAAAATAAAATAAGACGTCTATTTTAAATACCAAATTTTTTTTATGGAAAAGGATCAAATATCTTTATTACTGAATCACCGCAATGAAGAATAACAAAAAATATGATGGCGAACAAAAAGCTGAAATTCTATCGTTGTAAGAATACTTTAGTTATCAGCTATAACTATTAGAAATAATTATATTGACATGAGCGATGAAGGTTATCAACATTTAAAATTAAATTTTATTTATCTAATGATTGAGTTACCTTATACTATATTATGAGTGTAACAAAGAAAGAAAGATTTACAGCAAAATAATTTAGTCTATTAATATTGTATTAACCATTTCTTAGTTGGAGGCACTAACATATGTAACAAAAAAGTATAAAACTTCGAACTTTCCTTCAAATTGGAGTTAATTTAAAGTTTGATACAATCTTAAATAAAAATATCCTCAGCCTATGAAACCGTATTAATAATGAACTGCAATGACGTCTTTTTAGTATTAAACAATTGTTGATCAATTATTAAATTGAATATGTATTTTCGGTTAATATATTTATATTTTTCTTAGCTAGCTGTTTCCATAGTGCAAGTTACTTTAACATATAACTTCTGCAATACACGCCAAAAGTTCTTTAAGAGAAGATTAGATTAGGAAAATGGAGCATGTTTTGCTGGGGTATTGTGATATTAAAAATGGAGTTCAATTAAAACTAAGAAAATGTGTATTGAATCGTACTCATAATTGACTGTTTAAAAAAATTAACTTATCGAAGGACGAAAACAACAAATATGACATTTATAATAATATTGATATATTTACAAATTCAAACATTTTTATTAAATATTTTATAACGTACATATTCATAAATAATTTCAATAAATAAAATAATAAAAAAAATACATGCAGGTAACAAGGTAACAACGTCAACAAAATTAGTTTTAGTTCAATTAGTTAAACTTACTCAAATTCTAACTGACCACGTCTATTTAACCAAGTAAATATAGCACTAGCATGTTTATGATATCGAGGATTAGAATATAACAAGTCAATGAAACTAACACCTTCTTCACTATCATTTAGCATTGATTCAATGCTAGCGTTCTCTGTAGGATCCAGCAATATTGCGGTCAAAACATTGGTGGAAGTAGTTACTCCTAAAATTATATACACATTACAGTACACAAATAGTCTTCAGCCGCAATATATTATGTGACTTACCATAAATTCCATATTTCAAAAGATCAATATGCAATTGCTTTAAAGTTAGAATTTCACGTGGATAGTTCAAAAGTTTCAAATTTTTCACCAAATGTTCATGATAGTGCCTAATAAAGCCATCGAAATGTTCTAATTTAATATCATAAGTTGGTGACGAAAAAATGAAATAGTATAGATCCTGAGCGGGAGTACCATATCGACTCATTTGAAAGTCTACAAAGTACACATTTTTAATCTTTCCAGCATCATCGTATTGATACATTATATTATTAGTCCAACAATCTCCATGATTTAAGACATTAATACTGCTTTCAGCACCTTTGTCTGCTGCCTGACATTTATCATATAAAGTTTTTTCATTGCTAATCTGCAAGAAATTTGTGAATTATATTCAGGGTGATCTATACACTCATATTAAATTAAAGAAATACTCATAAGTATGTTTGTACTTACAATTTTCTCTGCATATTCTTCGCTATTTTCAAAGGTCCTTAAATGTTTGTAAAAAATGCCGAAGAACTGTTGACCCATGCCTTCAAAAAATTCTCGATTTTCTTCGCTGTACAAGCCTTTGGTCAAAAATTCTGGATAAGTGTTATTATTTTTTTCATACAACATCGCGGAGGCAGCATGGAATTCTGCTAATTTTTCAAGCACACGTTTGGTATGTTCCATATCTAAACCAGCAATGCGGTCCGCATTCTTAAAACCAAGAGTACGTAAATTTTCCAAAAGTAAATGATCACAATTTGTATCCTTCACGAACTTGTAACTCTTGGGTGCAAATACTATTTCGTGTCCAGCTTCTTTATAAATATTTTCAAGCTGTGGCACAATATCGTACATAGCCATTTCTTTCTTGAAAGTATTGAAAACTTTCATCATAGCGCTAGCTTTTTCAGTGTCTAAAGGTATTTTCAGCATAAATGACTTAGGTTGAATAGTACCATCTGGATTTTAATGACATAAGTAAATAAAGAAAAGTAATTCTGCCTTTTTAAGATTTACCTGTTAGTTCGGTTTCGATGTCAATTCTAAGCATAATAGATGAGTAATTGTCTCCCGAACTTGTTGCTGGGCTTATCTCAAATTTGCTTATCTTTTTGAAGTTTGGTATTTCCTTTTCTAAAATATCAATAAAATACGTTTCTGTTACCCATGCTGGGTACTTCGGTTTTGCTTGTTGGTCATTCGCTGACGTTACGGCGGATTCTTCAACCGAGGTCTCAGTGACTTGTAAAATTTCTACTGGCGTTGATATTTGAATTGCAGTGAGTGGTTTATTTGTGCTAAAATAAAATAAAATTTTAGATTTTTGTATAATATTTTAACTGTCGTTGAATTTAAGATAATCGGTAAACAAAATAAATTTTACTTACAATGGTTCCAATGAACCACGATTATAGAACCAAGGTAACAATTTGGAAATATGTTGACAATATCTGGGATTGGAGAAAAGCAAGTTTTTAAATTCTACACCTTCGGCACCGTCTGAGATAAAATTATCAAAGCTGGCTTTTTCCGTTGGATCTAATAAGACAGCAGGTAATGTTGTCATTCCAGCACTTACTCCCCAAATGCCATATTTAAGCATTTGTACGTGTAGCTCACTTAATGTTGGCATGTTTTTGGGATATTTTAATAATTTAAGATGTTCGATAAGATTATCATAATAATAGCGTAGAAAATGATCAAATTGACTCAATTTTACATCAAGGGCAGTGGAAGTTATTAAAAAGTAATTCAAGTCTTGAGCAGGTGAACCATATCGAGGTATTTGTAGATCAACAAATTTTGTGTCTAATATTTTGCCATCATTTGCATATTGAAATAGAATATTATTAGACCAGCAATCTCCATGGTTAATAACATTAAATTCATCTGGGTCTGCTATGAGTAAACAGTCGAAATTTTCTGCCATTACGTCAAAGAATGATTTCTAGAAATAATAGTAAAAATTATATTTTAATAATTTAATAATCAATTTCGTAATAAATGTAAGTACGTGCTAATGAATTCGTTTCTAATATTTAAAATTAAATATTTTTAGTGAAAGAAAAATTTTTTATTTATTTTATCTATGTATCATATATATATTATTTTATAATAACTCTCCTCTTGAATACACTTACCATGATTGGTGCATAAAACTCTCCATTTTCATAATACTTAATAGAAGAAGAAAATTGATCTGTAAATGATTTCAGCATAGCATCATATATTGGTTTTGCGACATCGAAAAATCCTTTCATAATTATTTTGGAAAATGGTCCTCTAGTAGCTACGCGTGTGGCAGAAACCGCGTGAAATTGTGCTAATTTCTTGAGAACCCATTGAGTGTGCTCCACATCGAAACCAAGCAAGCGATCACGATTTTTGTAGCCTAGTGGACCTAAATCTTCGAGCAAAACAGTGTCGGTAATTGGTTGTTTTTTGAACTTATAAGATTTAGCACCAAATGATATTTCCAAGCCCACTGCTTTATACATTTCTTCAAGTTCGGGAACAATATCGAAATACATTTCGTTTTCTGGTATGAACAAATTCATTAATGCTGCCATTTGTCTCATTTGTTCAGTATCGTGAGGCACTTTCAACATATACGAAATAGTTTTGCTGTTTTTATCTAAAGAAAAGAAAGTTTATACCGAATAAGTAATAAGTAAAGAGATTATCATGTTCTCTTCAAAACATTCTTCATTAAATTTCATAACTTTATCATATTCTTATAGAATTCTTACCTGTCAATGCTACTTCAATATTTACACGCAGCATAAGGGTGGCATAATTTTCACCTGGTCTCAATGCTGGTTTCACTTTGAAATCGGTAATTTTATCGAAATTAGGTACATTTTCTTTGAGTACATCTACGAAGTATTCTTCGGTCAACCAAGTGGGCACTACACTCATATCGATCTCTGGTAGTTTCACTTCTGTATTCTCTGCATGCCGTGTTTCCACTGTAGTTGCTGTGACTGGTGTTCGATTTTCTTCGACGGCAGATTGTACTATTGGTGCAGGCTGTGTCGCTGGTGTTGATGCCGCTGTTGATCCTTCATAAGTGAAATCTTGATTAGATACAACGTAGCTAGATTTTGATTTACGCGCACCCATTTTAAATTTAAATACTTATTAAATTTAATTCAAATTTTGTGTATTTTTTTCAGAATAAACTTCTAATGTGAACCTGCCACATGCATAAACTTTAGCCAACTGAAATTTAATTTAATAGAATATAGTTAAAATATTTCATAATAGTGCGAATAAGCTTATATATATATTATTACTCTCCGCTTATTAAGTCTGATAAGCTCTACGTTCAGTTTATCTGCTAAGTTTATATCTATGAGTACAAGATTCTAATCGATATCAGCATTACTTGATAGAAAAAATTTACGAATGTTATTGTTTTTATATATAGAAACATTTTCCTATTGTTATTTTATTGTAATAATAATTCTAATCGCTCATTAATAATCACGTAGTATCATTTCTAGATAACAGCTTGGCTATTACACATATTTAAATACGTAAATATTCAGAATTTTAGCTTAGCTCATTCATAGAGGTTTTTTGAAATCAAATTGTGCCGATTGTATTGATTAAGCTAATATACATTTTAAAAATAAAAAATAACATATTAAATAAATATTTGATACGATTTTTGCTTCATAAATTTTATATCAGAATGATTTGAAAAAACGTTTAAATTCGTAATTGACACGCTTCAACGTCATATCTATTTGATTATGTTCTTATTACATAAACTTTTAATTATACCCTATATACTTATAGGTATATATTTTAGAAGCAATGTTAAAATTTTTAAAAACTTTCATACAAGCAAACAAAAGTAATTGCTTTGATCTGTCTAGTTCGCAACTTTAATTTAAATTTTAGTTTTAGTTATGAGAAACTATATATATGTATTTGAGTATGAAAAAAAACAGATTTACTTGGGGTTTACTTAAATTATTATACATAATAATACTTATTATATCTAGCAATGATTAGGAATATTATCTTCTTAGTTTAGTTCAAGTATTGCACACACTTAATAGTAAAGTTGATTTGTGGTTGTAAAAAATTTAGGACGTTATACAGACTCAAAACCTGTATTTTTAAAATTTTATGATTTGAAATTTTGATTTTCGGTTTAGGGTTTTGGTTTATACCAACATAGTACACCGCACTACCTTGGGCCATTACTTTCAGTTTTCATGATTTCTATGAGACTTAAAATCTCCTAACTTGTAAGAGTTCCAATAATTTTGAAATTCTCTGAATCAGTTTGAGGAAATTGTGAACACATGAAAGGTTTTATTTCCAAAAAAGTGCAAAATTTTATTTTTTTTCTACCAGAATTTTTTAGTATGTAGGTATGGTACTATTCAGCCGATGTAAATAATTTTTCCATATAGTAATATGGTATATAAAAACAAAACTTAAATTTCAGATAAGATCATTTTTTGAAGTAAACAAGATATATTAGGTAATCGAAATATAATTAAAAAGGGTCAAAAGTTATACATTTTCTACCCATTAGTTTTTAATTTGAAAATGATAACTTTTTTATTCCGCAATAAATTTTTTTTCTTCATTATTTTTAATAATTATATTACAATTGACTGTTTGTCACGTTTAACAGTTGAAAAAAATTCGAACATCATTTACTTAATTAATCAAGTTATTTATCAAAAAGAAACAACTGCATTTGGGTTGCCTTACTAAATTGAATTTATTATATCTACTAAGAAATTTATTTCAAACAGCCAGCTAATAGCATCAAAAATACAGTATGAAAAAATTTTTAAAATTGCTATTCATTCGTGTGTTTCGCAATTATAAAATTATAATTATAATTAGAAATAAGGAAATGTGTATTAAATCATACTCAAAAGATAACTGACTATTTAAAAAAAATTAACTTATCGAAGAAGGAAAACAACAAATAACACATACATAACAATATTGGTATATTTACAAATTCAAACATTTTTATTAAATATTTTATAACGTACATATTCATAAATAATTTCAATAAATAAAATAATAAAAAAAATACATGCAGGTAACAAGGTAACAACGTCAACAAAATTAGTTTTAGTTCAATTAGTTAAACTTACTCAAATTCTAACTGACCACGTCTATTTAACCAAGTAAATATAGCACTAGCATGTTTATGATATCGAGGATTAGAATACAACAAGTCAATGAAACTAACACCTTCTTCACTATCATTTAGCATTGATTCAATGCTAGCGTTCTCTGTAGGATCCAGCAATATTGCGGTCAAAACATTGGTGGAAGTAGTTACTCCTAAAATTATATACACATTACAGTACACAAATAGTCTTCAGCCGCAATATATTATGTGACTTACCATAAATTCCATATTTCAAAAGATCAATATGCAATTGCTTTAAAGTTAGAATTTCACGTGGATAGTTCAAAAGTTTCAAATTTTTCACCAAATGTTCATGATAGTGCCTAATAAAGCCATCGAAATGTTCTAATTTAATATCATAAGTTGGTGACGAAAAAATGAAATAGTATAGATCCTGAGCGGGAGTACCATATCGACTCATTTGAAAGTCTACAAAGTACACATTTTTAATCTTTCCAGCATCATCGTATTGATACATTATATTATTAGTCCAACAATCTCCATGATTTAAGACATTAATACTGCTTTCAGCACCTTTGTCTGCTGCCTGACATTTATCATATAAAGTTTTTTCATTGCTAATCTGCAAGAAATTTGTGAATTATATTCAGGGTGATCTATACACTCATATTAAATTAAAGAAATACTCATAAGTATGTTTGTACTTACAATTTTCTCTGCATATTCTTCGCTATTTTCAAAGGTCCTTAAATGTTTGTAAAAAATGCCGAAGAACTGTTGACCCATGCCTTCAAAAAATTCTCGATTTTCTTCGCTGTACAAGCCTTTGGTCAAAAATTCTGGATAAGTGTTATTATTTTTTTCATACAACATCGCGGAGGCAGCATGGAATTCTGCTAATTTTTCAAGCACACGTTTGGTATGTTCCATATCTAAACCAGCAATGCGGTCCGCATTCTTAAAACCAAGAGTACGTAAATTTTCCAAAAGTAAATGATCACAATTTGTATCCTTCACGAACTTGTAACTCTTGGGTGCAAATACTATTTCGTGTCCAGCTTCTTTATAAATATTTTCAAGCTGTGGCACAATATCGTACATAGCCATTTCTTTCTTGAAAGTATTGAAAACTTTCATCATAGCGCTAGCTTTTTCAGTGTCTAAAGGTATTTTCAGCATAAATGACTTCGGTTGAATAGTACCATCTGGATTTTAATGACATAAGTAAATAAAGAAAAGTAATTCTGCCTATTTAAGATTTACCTGTTAGTTCGGTTTCGATGTCAATTCTAAGCATAATAGATGAGTAATTGTCTCCCGAACTTGTTGCTGGGTTTATCTCAAATTTGCTTATCTTTTTGAAGTTTGGTATTTCCTTTTCTAAAATATCAATAAAATACGTTTCTGTTACCCATGCTGGGTACTTCGGTTTTGCTTGTTGGTCATTCGCCGACGTAACGGCGGGTACTTCAACAGAGGTCTCAGTGACTTGTAAAATTTCTACTGGCGTTGATATTTGAATTGCAGTGAGTGGTTTATTTGTACTAAAATAAAATAAAATTTTAGATTTTTGTATAATATTTCAACTGTCGCTGAACTTAAGATAATCGGTAAACAAAATAAATTTTACTTACAATGGTTCCAAACAACCACGATTATAAAACCAAGGTAATATTTTCGATATATGTTGGATATATCGAGAATTGGAGAAAAGCAAATTTTTAAATTCTACACCTTCGGCACCATCTGACAAAAAATTATCAAAGCTGGCTTTTTCCGTTGGATCTAATAACACAGCAGGTAATGTTGTTATACTAGCACTTACTCCCCAAAAGCTATACATAAGCATTTGTACGTGTAGCTCACTTAATGTTGGCATGTCTTTGGGATATTTTAACAATTTAAGATGTTCGATTAAATTATCATAATAATAGCGTAAAAAATGATCAAATTGATTCAATTTAATATCAAGGGAAGTGGAAGTCAGTAGAAAGTAGTTCAAATCTTGAGCAGGTGAACCATATCGCGGTAATTGTAGATCAACAAATTTTGTGTCTAATATTTTGCCATCATTTGCATATTGAAATAGAATATTATTAGACCAGCAATCTCCATGGTTAATAACACTAAATTCATTTGGGTCTGGTACGAAAAAACCGGAATATTCTGCTATTTGGTCAAAGTATGATTTCTAGAAATAATAGAAAAATTATATTTTAATAATTTAATAATCAATTTAATCAAATGTTAGAATATGTTAACAAATTCGTTTTTAATGTATAAAATTAAATATTAGTTAAGAAATGATTTTTTTGTCTATGACAAATAAAATTAATATGTAACGCAAATTTTAAAGCGGCTATCAACATCTAATTTATGTTTGTACTGTACATACATAAAGATTTCTCATAATTACTGTCTATTGTTTTCCCCCTATCTTACTTCATGACTTTATGACATGCACAAGACAACACAATTAAGTGAACTTACTATGAATGGTGCATAAAACTCTCCATTTTCATAACATTTAATACAAGATAAAAATTGATCTGTAAATGATTTCATCATAGTATCAAAAATTGGCCTTGCGACATCGAAAAATCCTTCCATAATTATTTTGGAAAATGGTCCTTTAGTAGCTACGCGTGTGGCAGAAACCGCGTGAAATTGTGCTAATTTCTTGAGAACCCATTGAGTGTGCTCCACATCGCATCCAAGCAAGCGATCACGATTTTTGTAGCCTAGCGGACCTAAATCTTCGAGTAAAACAGTATCGGTAATTGGTTGTTTTTTAAACTTATAAGCCTTAGCACCAAATGATATTTCCAAGCCCACTGATTTATACATTTCTTCAAGTTCGGGAACAATATCGAAATACATTTCGTTTTCTGGTATGAACATATTCATTAATGCTGCCATTTGTCTCATTTGTTCAGTATCGTGAGGCACTTTCAACATATACGAAATAGCTTTGCTGTTTTTATCTGAAGAAAATAAAGTTTATACCGAATAAGTAATAAATAAAGAGATTATCATATTCTCTTCAATATATTCTTCATAAAATTTCATAATTTTATCATATTCTTATAGAATTCTTACCTGTCAATACTACTTCAATATTTACACGCAGCATAAGGGTGGCATAATTTTCACCTGGTCTCAATGCTGGCTTCACTTTGAAATCGGTAATTTTATCGAAATTAGGTACATTTTCTTTGAGTATATCTACGAAGTATTCTTCGGTCAACCAAGTTGGCACTACACTCATATCGATCTCTGGTAGTTTCACTTCTGTATTCTCTACATGCCGTGTTTCCACTGTAGTTGCTGTGACTGGCGTTCGATTTTCTTCGACGGCAGGTTGTACTATTGGTGCAGGCTGTGTCGTTGGTGCTGATGTCGCTGTTGATCCTTCATAAGTGAAATCTTGATTAGATACAACGTAGCTGGATTTTGATTTACGCGCACCCATTTTAAATTTAAATATTTATTAAATTTAATTCAAATTTTGTGTATTTTTTTCAGAATAAACTTCTAATGTGAACCTGCCACATGCATAAACTTTAGTCAACTGAAATTTAATTTAATAGAATATAGTTAAAATAATTCATAATAGTTCGAATAAGCTTATATATATATTTTTACTCTCCGCTTATTAGGTCTGATAAGCTCTACGTTCAGTTTATCTGCTAAGTTTATATCTATGAGTACAAGATTTTAATCGATATCAGCATTACTTGACAGATAAAATTTACGAATGTTGTTGTTTTTATATATAGAAACATTTTGCTATTGTTATTTTATTGTAATAATAATTCTAATCGCTCATTAATAATCACGCAGTATCATTTCTAGATAACAGCTTGACTATTACAAATACTTAACTATTAGACTTGGTAATAGTTAAGTATGTGAGAAAAATATTTAAAATTTTAGCTTAGCTCATTCATAGAGGTTTTTTGAAATCAAATTGTGCCGATTGTATTGATTAAGCTAATATACATTTTAAAAATAAAAAATAACATATTAAATAAATATTTGATACGATATTTGCTTCATAAATTTTATATCAGAATGATTTGAAAAAATATTTAAATTCGTAATTGACACGCTTCAACGTCATATCTATTTGATTGTGTTCTTATTACATAAACTTTTAATTATACCCTATATACTTATAGGTATATATTTTAGAAGCAATGTTAAAATTTTTAAAAACTTTCATACAAGCAAACAAAATTAATTGCTTTGATCTATCTAGTTCGCAACTTTAATTTAAATTTTAGTTTTAGTTATGAGAAACTATATATATGTATTTGAGTTTGAAAACAACAGATTTACTTGGGGTTTACTTAAATTATTACACATAATAATACTTATTATATCTAGCAATGATTAGAGACATTATCTTCTTAGTTTAGTTCAAGTATTGCACACACTTAATAGTAAAGTTGATTCGTGGTTGTAAAAAGTTTAGGACATTATACAGACTCAAAACCTGTGTTTTTAAAATTTTATGATTAGAAATTTTAATTTTCGGTTTAGGGTTTTGGTTTATATCCACATAGTACACTGCACTACCTTGGGCCATTACTTTGAGTTTTCATGATTTCTATGAGACTTAAAATCACCCAACTTGTTCCGAAATAATAAGTGGTTTTCAACAATTCGAGTGGTAGGTCGTCATTCTGTAGACCTTTAATTTATTGAATGTTCTTTTTAATGCTGATATTAAGGGTGAGCTATAAACATCTTATCTTAACTTAAATTTCTAATCAAAATTTATTTAATGATATTTTTATTGTGTTATGTTTAAAGATTTTTTTAAAGAAAAAAAAAGAATCTAAACTTCTGCAAGTCATACAATTCCGTTTATGATTGGAATGGATTAGTTTAGAATATAATAGAAAACTTCAGGGTTCTGGATTGCTATTCGACAAAATACATTTAGCGTATATTTTCATTTTGATCCAAATCGGAGTTGGACATATATAAAAAATAAGACCAGAAGACTCTCCGTATTAAATTCATTTGAGAATAATAACAAGGTGTTACCAAACAATTCTATAAATAAATAAAATTTATAAATAAATAATATAAAATTTATTTGCTCACGAACATTGAATATAAAAACCTTTTTTATATTTAACATTCTTTCTAAAATAATAATAATATATGTAAACACACTTTCCAAAATAAAAGATTCAATACGGTTTATTATTAAAATCCGTATTTTATGAAATATATATAGTTGAATTTTCAGTTATCATGTGTTATAAACTACTGGCGTGTCAATTTAAAAACCGCCAGTGACTTATCAGTGACTTAGTTATTATACAGTTAATAGATTTCTTAGAAATATATTAAAATAATGTTGAATCATGTAATCTCCTGTCCGTAGGTATTTTGTAAGTTTAAACCTTTGTAAATTACCTTTTACAAAAATATCTTTTCGTCTTTTTAACGCATTGAAGTACAGATTTTATTGGTCTTCTTACTCAGTTTATAACTAAAAAAACCCAGACCAATAATAGACCACTAATTAGTTTCGTTGATAATATTTCTTGCTTTATCATTTTATTATGTATATCAAACAATTTCCTATCAGTGTTTCTTTTATAATCTATATTTGAATTAGTATTGCACCTGATATCAGTTCAAGCTATATGTAGATCATAAGTGCGACCACTTATCTAATGTGTAGGGTAGAATTATGTTTTATTGATTGTAATTTGTTATTGAAATACATATGTAAAAGTATGGGAACACGTAAATAGTTAATAGGTAGAGTAATAGAAAAATATTATGTACGACTGTATGTACATACGTATTTGATTATAATTTGTTTAGATCGTAGATTTCTACATAGTGAGTACAATAAATAAGTATATAAAAAAATAAAATGGTGACTTCAGTTTGGGGCTCTATCAACAATGATTTAATAAACACGTTACCGAATTTCAAATGTCTCAACTGCGCAATTTTATTTTTTTTATTCATTTGTTTAATAGATAAATTTAATCAATGGCGCTTTGTTTTAAGCTACTTTTCTAACTAAGATTGTGCAAAAAATTTTAACTATTCACAGCTTTTTTTTTCTAGTTTCAATACCAATTGAATTACGAATAAATTTGATTGAATCTATTGCTTTTGATTTGTACTTTTATACTTTTATTTAATATAGAATTGTTAATGTATATATTTTGTACAAATTAATTGACTTTATTACAAATCTGGAATAAGTAAACAATAAAATTACAACTCATTTACATTTATTCTTATTTAACAATAGAGTACATTTTTTAAAAGCATAAATTTGGTAAATACTCCAAAAGACCACGTTTATCTAGCCAAGGTATTAATTGTGTTACATGCGCTGCATAAGTCTTATTTCTAAACATAGCTATTTTTAAATTCTGGCCTTCCTCATTTTCACTTATTAAGTTCTCCGAATTAGCATTCTTCGAGGGCTCAAACAGTACAACTGGCATTACATTGAGTAACACTGCAAAAACTATGAAGACAAAAAGAATTTATTAATATATAACAATTAACTCATATATGTATACAATATATATATGAGTTCAAAACGAAATGTGCTATATATGTACTTACTCCACTCATTATATTTCAGCATTTCTATATGTAATTTCTTTAGTGTTGGAATTGGTTTGGTATAATTTAATAATTTTAAATTTTCCACCAATTTGTCATGATAAAAATAAAGGAAATAATCAAACTTCTTCACCTTATGCTCCAAAGAGGTTGAAGATAACAGTAAGTAATTTAAATCCTGTGCCGGTGACCCATAACGACTCATTTGTAAGTCAACGAAATGCGTATCAATTATTTTACCCTCTGCATTATATTGAAACATTATATTATTCGACCAACAGTCACCATGATTCAGTACATTAAATTCTTCAGGTAGAGGTTTGGATACCGCTTGAAATTGATCTGGTACTTCGGCAGCAAATTTTCTCTGAAAATTAATGGTATTAAAAAGTACAAAATATTTTTAATTAAAAATATATTGTTATAATATTCATATTCTTACAAATTTCTCCTCTATAGGTTTGGCATCGTATAATTCCAAATTTTGACAAAATAAATTCACCATATTATTTCTGTACTCTTCATACAGATCCATATTGCCACATAAGCATTGTAAATACATATCAGGATATGGTCCATTGTTTTCATAGTAACATGCTGAGGCAGCGTGAAATTGTGCTAGTTTCTCTAAGGCGGCTTTTGTATGTTCTATGTCTAAACCATCCTGTCTTTTGGCATTTTTAAAATTCCTTATACGTAAATCTTCCATTATTATAGCTGGATCAGATATTGCACTGTTTAGTAGAATTATATTTGGCGCAAATTTAATTTCTTTCCCAGCATCTTTGTAGAGTTTTTCAAAAGCTGGCAAATATTTTGTATAAGTATTTTCTTCTTTTTCAAACACTTGCCATATTTTTAATAGTCCTTGCATTTCAATCGATTTTGGCTGTAACTTGACTATATATGATGTTTGAGTTATGGAACCATCTAAAAAGAATATAATTAAATTTAGTTTATTGGAGTATATTTTATTTTTCAGACTAATTTAAATTTTTTGAAACATATTACAAAAAATTTAGAGTGGAGGTCTAAAGTATAGAGATTTTAGTATATATTTATATTTATTTTTATGTATTTGCGTTTGATCGTCACATCAGATGTTCATATCCTACAGTAAAAAATTATTCTTACATTTACATTTCATATAAAATGCATTAGTGTACCTAATAGCACTTAAAAGGTTGCAATGTACCAAATGAAAAATTAAATTTTAAAAAATGCTAGATAACTGCACTGAAAATACGAGATTTACAAAAAAATTTACTGAATAAATAATTACAATATTAAAAATCTTTTCAAATATTTTAAATATATATTTCTATCTGCAATTAAATAATAAAATAGCTCATAATTATATTTTAGTTATAGCTATCTATAATCGAATAAGTCTAATTTATGGTGTGCTATATTTGATGTTGGTTATTCATATAAATATGGATATCTGATCTCTATGTCTTTTATGATCGCTGTTAATCAGAACTAAACTTTTATGTATATTTGATTTTAGAGTTTTATTTTTGAGATTAAAAACAATTACTATTATTACTATACTTGTTATTATACTTTCAGTGCATAACACTGATAGTATGAATTATACCCCAATAATAAAGTCTAAGGTTAATATCATTTCTTTTATTACTAACAGTTCTTAAGTCAATGGAACAAAAACTATATATGTTTATGTTGTTAATAGTATTCTATAATATCCTTAATTTTTCCAAATTATTATGTTTTTTTTAAAGACTTGGGTCTAAAAAGTGATAAGTTTTTAATTAAAATGTATGTAAATATTTTTTGTTTTATAATCGTTTAAATATTTTAAAAAGTCGATAGTGATATTAGAAAATCTTTTTTGCTTTTTAATAAAGCATCAGTATTAAAGAATATATAAATTATCGGATTTACATTTAGAAGTTATAGATTTAAGTATTTAGTAACAATTAAAATTAAGCAAAAACTATTTAAACGATTTTAATTTATTAACAAAAACTATAATTTAGAAGGTTTAAAATGTATTTATTTCTTTTTTTATCTAAAAGTTGTAATTTTTTTTCTAATCACTGCAGTCTTATGAAATATATTCTCCATAGTTATGTTATAGATTATTTCGACTGGATGTAGCGCTACAAATAAGAGATAATGACGTCAAAGAGATTTGTTATATTTTTTTTAGCTGTACAATGTTATGTACACACGTGTTTAAATAGTAAATAAACATTTTATTTATAAACATTTTCATGAAAATAAAATATTTTTGTTGTTATTATTAGCTTTGTTTACAAGCGAGATCTCTTGCCGCCAATACTTTTACCTTTTAGTTCAATGTCAATATTTACTCGTAATAAAATCGTCATATAATTCTCTCCTGTGCCAACAGCCGGCACAATATCAAATTCTTGTATTTTTTGGAATTCTGGGAATTTTTCTTTTAAAATATTTACAAATAGTTCTTCAGTTAACCAATCCGGTATGTGAGGACCACCAGCAGTTTCATTATTTTCTTTAGATTCAGTCATTTCAGTCACTTTTAAAAATTATATATATAATTGACAGATTACTATCAAGCACACTCTATGTGCAAAAGTCAACTAAAAACTGGAACGCAAAAATTGCTTTTAAGTAGGCAAAAGCTTCTAATCGGAGATCTGAGAGCGTTGAGAACTAGAGAGTTTGAGAATGGAATTCTACTCTCCAATCTTTTATTCTGCTGTTTATCAGTTTGTATTTTAAGTGGCAACCTTAGTTTGGGGTATTGATTGCAAGTCATATAGAAACGTT
The DNA here is from genome assembly GCF_002237135.1 of Teleopsis dalmanni. NCBI lineage: Eukaryota > Metazoa > Arthropoda > Insecta > Diptera > Diopsidae > Teleopsis > Teleopsis dalmanni. The sequence goes on from NC_051847.1 coordinate 121,246,981, forward strand.
GGTGTATCTTTCTTCTCTGTGTTTGTAGAGGCTGCTTTGTCTTATCCGAAGAATTGATTAGATATTTGCTTAAATATTGATTAAACATGAATTTTCAAAATAAATTTATATTGATTACATTATTTCTTGTTTTAAATTATAATATTTTGGAGTAGCTTTAATTCAATATAAAGAATTTAATTACGAATTTTTCAATTATAAATAAGTTTCATAATTCTTTATATATAATGTATACATATTAGTATAAGTTAATATAGAATATTGTTGTACAGAATATTAAATAATTTCTTAAATTTTAACAATTTTAGGCATTATTGCTGATTCCAATGTGCTACGATTGGTTGGTTGGTTTTGATAATATCGTTTATATATTGATATAACGTGGTTCCCGAAATATCGGATTTTGCTGAAATGGGTTCTGCTTAAAAAAACACATATAAAAACATGCAACATCAACAACAATTCTTTAATAAACACATTAATTGATAATATTTTATCACACCATAATATGTATGGTTACATGTATTATATATGTAAGAAATTTTTCTTATTCATACACTTTATTGCTTTTAAAAAATGAAAAGAATACTTACAAATTTGGTAGAATGTTTTGTTTCAAGAGATATTTGTTAGGTGGTTTATTAGTGTCAATATATCGATTTGTATAACAGCTATTGTGACCATTAAATATTCTTCAGCGTATGTACTCTCAGGAATTTCATTAAAATTTTTCTATTGCAACTAAGTTTTTTAAAAATTATAATTTAAATTAATAAATTTTTGGAAAAATTCATCTGCAGTTCAATTGAACTGATCTTAATTAAGTTTTATTGTCGAAATGATATCTAAAGATTTTTCCTAAAGAAACAGCAACAATTGAAACTTTAGGTTTTGACTCAAATTAAAATTGATTAAAAATATCTTTTTGCATATTTACCTAAATATTCAAATATGTGTAGTAAGTTCTTCTGGTGACTTCTGTTAAACAGATGATAGTATTACATTTTTTGTTTCATAAGCGAAGAAGTCATTTTATTTACTTTATAGGGCCATGTATTCTATCAATAGATTGAAAATTTTTCTTCGTATTTTAATGGTTCCTCTACAACTTGGATACTAGAATATTCAAAATTGAAGGAGTTGAAACTTATATTGGGCTATGAATATCTCATTCTAATATAATAATATATTATTGTGATATTGTGATATGACTTTTTACTTACTTGCTTAGATGACTGTAAGTGTGTTTCGGTCTAACGCAAAACTTTCAGTAGTTCTATTATTAATTAGAGTGCAACCAATCACACATCTTTTCGAATAACTATGGCTTAAAGGGCTTAAACTCTCCCGTCTGGTTATGCGATTCGTAATAATATTTTAATAAAATATATTTAGTTTAAATATAAATAATTAATTATAGTTATAGTTTTGACTAAATAAATGGGTAAGTATAAACTATTTCTCTAATTGTTTGAAATTATTTTTATTCAGAAATCACAATTTTTTTTTTAATATTAAATTGTAGCATGATATTACTTTTTCAGTTGATAATATGAAGTCTACATAGAAAAATGTTTCTAAGATTAGTTTATAATGATTTGCATTTACGGTATTCGATATTCAATTTACGTATACCCATATATTTTGATAATTTATCAAGAGATAACTGATACTTCAAATTTTCCCATGATTAAATAGTATAAACGCATTGTCATACTTCAAATATTTGAAAGCAATTTGGCTTACTTACTAGATTACTTTATCATGATATGTATATTTATCAAGATAAAATCGAAGCACTATATTATATTTGAACAAAAGTCATTTTGTGTTGATAAGACATATTTTGTTTTGGCTTTTAAGAAATATAATCAGAATAGTCTCATCATCTTGAATAAAGCAATTAGGTTTTTAAAATAAATTTAAGGATGTTTTGTAGATGTTTACAACTTTTCTTATATTGTTCACTGCTGTTTTCATGTTATTTTTGCTAAATAAAATTTTCCCTGGTATGAAGAGTGGGACACAATTTCCCATTAATAGGATCTAAATTAGGTTTAATGGCAATACTTTTAATACTTTTACCCTTTCTGTTTTATTGTTACAATTTTTTTTATTTGCTTATAAAACACGCAACTGTATTAATAATACATAACTAGAAAGTCATATCATAATGATGGTTTAACTATTTTTTCACTTTGGTATATAACACTAACACAAGACTGTCAACATAAAACTTTATTAGGCAGATGGTATTATTAGCACTTTTCTATTCCCTAATGATTTTTAGATCCTTCTTCATGCGCTATAGTTTCTGCTGTACATAGTGGGAGTTCATAAAGATACTACCGTTGTTAAAGTGTACTAATTATTTACTAGTAATTGAAATAGAAGAAGTAAAAATTGGTATCAATAGAAATTATTCGATATGTCAAAAAGTGAAGTAATTCTATCATATTCGCTTTTCGTACTATATCTTTCAGGGACAAAAATATGCAGTTTATTCCAAGGCGTTGCTGCTCTTAATGAATTTAGAGTAGTATATAAATATCTTTGAAAAATATTTTCATTAAAAAATAAGATATTTCCGAAAACATTATAGTAAATTAATAATATTCTATAAATTTAATTATTAATAATTTTGTTTTTAAACGGGCTAATTGGTTAATAGTTAAATAATACACTTTTCAGAAAAAAAAGTTTTTTTAAATTTTATTTGAACCAATATTTCGGTTATATTCTATAGTCATCTCCAGGGAACCCTAAATTTTTTTATAAGCAAAACAATATTTTTAAAAAGTGTGTTATTTAACTGTTGACCAATTAGCCTGTTTAAAAACAAAATTATTATTAATAATTTTTTGGTTATTAAAACAATAAATTATTATAAATTTTATTAAAAAATATCTTTAATATAAAATTATCAGAATATTTTTTTTAATAAAATATGCATATGTACTGTATAAAATTATATGTAGTAAACTACAGAGGGTTGAGAACATGATTGAGTGATCCATAATTTGATGTTAGAGGAAATACTATGGCATTATTTCTTATTTTGATAGATAGATTTGATATTTAAAAATAATTCAAATGGATTGACTAAAACAGATTACAAATAATGTTGGACTGTAGAATGCTTTTTGTAACAAGTCATAAAGAATTCTGTAGTGTTTATATGTCACAACACTTAACGATTTAATTTTATATGTTGATATAAATTGAATCAAATAAAGTAAAATTTTTTGATTGCAATAATTAAAAAAACAATTATAAATTAAATATTGTTTCAAAAAATTTATTTGGATTTTTCCCAAGCACTTTAACTCCTTTAGCTTCACTCACATTCCAACTCTGCTGGATATCAAGAAAGCAGCAGGTATTCCATCTTAAAGCGTTTATCAATGCCAACATATTTTGATTTAATAAAATTTTAATAAAGTCCCTAGAAGGCAAATATGTTAACTAATCATTGGCACGTGAATCCTCTTCAGTTCAAACCATATGCAGTTACTTAACTCAGCAGTGTCCTTATCCGCTAACAAGTGACTTGTGTTCTATAAAATGTATCAATTGGCTTAAGCACCCCCTTTTATGCCTTACTGACGTTGCGTGAAGTGTCACTAATCCTTTAAAACATATTGTACGCCTTTTACGGAGAACTGAACAAATTTAATATTGGAATAAAAACAATTGGCTTACCTTATTATACCCTCCAACAATAAATAGTAGCATTTCTTCTTTGTAAATTTACCGAGGGTAGAGCAGCCTGTCTTTTTTGTTTTATTTTTACGGAAATTAATTTGTTGTGTTTTTGCTCTGATTCCTGTACAGATTCTTGATGCTAGTTTATTACATAAAAAAAATGCATTCCAAGTTATGCACAAAATGAGATCAAATTAGAATGGATTTATGAAATCTTGATAAGGGGTGGTAATCGTTTTGTGGTGTAAAATAGATTAAAAGGGTCAGTGATATATGTGTAAATGCCATATAGTGCTAAGATAATATTATACATTATAGTACCGAATACGATAAAGTAATCTAAAATATAATTGCTTTATGTTTGTGCATATATGAAAGGAATTGAATTTCATTGAAATTTAAATGAAACATCAATATATGGATTATTTATACTTTAAGCAAGCTACTGTCTTACACCTTCAAATTTTAATATCAAATAATTATGAATGTATGTGGTTTGGAGATTCAGAATTTATTTACAATAACTGTCTTATTCCATAAAAAAAAATTTACTTTAATAATATTTATGAAATATTTGTTTACCTCTGTAACATAAACATAACTTATTATTGCAGAAACCAATAAAAGATGGAATATATCATACTATGTGTTTAATTAATTATTTTATTAAACAAATATTTTATTTAACATTTATGTGTCATATGAATATGAATCTATAAAAATGTTTGTATAAAAAATAACCGGTTACTTTTGGCTGTTTTACAACACTATCTTAATAAGCATATTAAACGCGTTAAGGCATAAAACTGTCAAAAAATAAGCGTTCAACGCAAATTCCTTGCCGTTTAGCGAAATATAATGCAACATTTGCTAATATGAAACAGAACTGGGTCCAGCACCGGGGTTAGTTTGTCGATATATTAAGGGTAGTTACGCAAAAGACAATCTGTTCTACTTTATTTATTAATAATAATTTTACGCTTTGTTTACTATGAAAAATTAAAAAAAATAAATTATCTCTTCAACTTGTTACATCACTCATTATAAAAGGGGCCTGAAACAGGTGAAGGTTTTCTCACAGAATCGACCACTGAAACCACCGCACTCAAATAATACAACAGAAATAACAAGTGTTCATGCTTAAAGTCAATTAGAGGATTATCAGGTTGATTTCGGTGTTTCCTTTCGAATTGTAAATTAAACGACTAATCTTTTGTCTGGGTTTTAAATAGTTTTCAATAACTCGCAGGGCTCTATAACGTTATGATATTTTATATAACAGGACTTAAAATTGCTTCTAATGAATTTATACAATACAATACATCACATTGAAAGTTGAAAAATCGTAAGGTAATTTAAAGATATGGCATATACATAAAATCTCTATAAATCAATCTATATTATTATGTTGTAGCTATTTGAGCCAGTGCACTTGAGCACTTTAACTCTCTATTAACTGCGAGGTATCTTCAAATCCCTCTTTACGCCTTGACTGGATTGTTGTTTATCACTTCATCAGACTAAGCAATAATTGACCTCAGATCTGTATACCTCCCCGAGGAGCCTGTCACCATTCTGAGATTTGATAACGCGGTGTTGGTAAGTCTGTCAGTTTTCGTAAATAATTTCAGGGTTCCATCCTTTATGTTCTTTTTGATCGGATGAATCTTGAGGTTCCTGACGCTGTCATTCGTCCTAATGTATCATGGTACCTTGAAAAGTCTTCTGAAAATCTGGCTTTGTGCAATTTCTAGCTGGCGAATAGTAGTGTTTGAGGCTTTTTTAAAAGCTACACATCCATATAGGAGTGACGGACGAATTATTTGGTTATATATTAGCTTCCTGTTCTTAGCATTGAGATTTTCATTTTTGAATAGCGGTTGGAGGTGATGAAGTATTTTGTCACAGCTAATTCTTTTCAGTTGAGCATGTGTAAGCCTTTGAATTGTTTGTCCAACGTGATGCCGATTATTTAATGCTATCCTCCCAGTTTATTACCATATCTCCCACTCTCAATCTCGACAGGTTTTGTCTCCACTTACGCATAATAAACAGAGCTTGAGTTTTTTTTATTATTGATTTTTAATATCAATTTCTGGAAATACTCCAGGATAAGGTTCATATGCTGTTGTAGTGTGTTGGTTATGTTGAGAGCCCATTTATCTGAGTATAGAATTTTATAACTTTAATCTGTAAATATAATCAATTTGCTGCTTTCCTTTAGCATTTAGCAATAAATTTATAAGATGGGCATTAAATAACTGGAAATCTACTTATAATATTCTGCTGGAAATGTTCTATATTGTTTGTAAGTACTTAAAAAAAATTTTGATTGGAATCCAAATCTAATAATAGAAACTGGGCATTCAAAATTTATAACTGCCAAAACCACTCAAATATTCTTTTTTTATCTTTACAAAATTAGATTCTAAAACTGAAATTTATAAAAAATAAATATTGAATTATAACTAATATTGGTTTTTACAAAAATAAACCTACTTAAATTATTTTGTATCCGTTGATAATTGTGAAATAGTAAATGTATCAGCAAATGTAAATAAAAATAAACTGGAGCAATTTGTGTAAAAGTTTTAATTTCCAATTACCTAGTTGGGACCAAGAAAGAGAAAGAGAAAGAAAGAGTTGGGACCATGTTGTGAAACACTGGTACAGCCTGAAGCATAAAAACGTCATCTCGTTAGAAGTTTGATTTTATTAAGTATAGTCTAAAACCTATCTCTAGGCGCCAATAACTAGCTTTAAAAAAAAATTCTCAAAGAATAGATATACCAAATATGATTTAGAACTCAGGTTCCTACCATTAAACATTTTTTTAGTGTTCGTTCATGTGAATGCATATTGAATAACTTTTATTAAAGTTAGTTTTAGTGTGTTTACACAATATTCAGCGATAACAGAATTTAACAGATTAATTTTATTTAAGTTAATTGATTAATTTTGTGACTGTTATTTTTATGTTGCTAAGATTACGTTCTATATAAATGAAAAATATGATGTAAGAATTTATGAGTTTTACATTTTATTTGACAATTTTCTATAAGGGAACTGTAATCTTAAAATAGCTGTCTGACGAAATATAAAATTTGAGTAGAGAAGTCAATGTTGTTATTAATGGATCTGGATCTGGAGGAACTCAATAGAATTTATAATTTTTTTACTACTTTTCTGGCGGAAGTAAAAGTTATACAATGATAGAAGCGCGAAGACAGTTTTATATTCAATTATTTTGAAGAATATTTACATAACAACTCTTAAATTTTACATTTATAAATCAAAGTTGTTGCAAAGCTATTTTATTTCAATATACGTTCAATGTTTTAATTAAAAATAGATTAACTGTTATAAAAGAGACGGTAAACCTGTTAACAATATTTTTTTTTGTGAGAAACACAAATATTATACGAAGATCGTATATATTAAATTTTGAATCAGAGCTTAGAAGCTCTGATTAGGTCTGTGATAGACTGTACGTAGATTGCCTACGAGTCCGCTGCATTTCTCTGTGATTCTTGTTTTAGGATGTCATTATCCTGGAGAAGTGTACTGGTGCATCAAGAGCTGGCTTTTGTAGGCACTTGGTAACAATTTTAAGTGACACCACTTTCAGTACTTAAGAAACATTGGCGTAGTCTAGAAACTTGTGTGGTATTTGTGTGGTATTGTGTGGTTTTCATTACTGCAAAAATTCTATCTCCATATTACAGTAATAACTAACTGTAATATTGTCGGTAAAAATTAGTTGATTAATGTTACTGCTTTACTCGTTTGAGTATTTAAATAGTGTTTGCTATAATATGCTATAATAGTTTTATCAATTTGGTTCACCTAGTCAATCTCTTGTAGTATATCTTGAATTTCCTTCAGAAAGCTGGAGTTCTTAATGTGATTTCTATTTTTTAATATAATCAATTTTATTTGCTGCTTTGGCATTATAATTAAACGCTGTTATTAGTTGTTATTTTTTATATGCCGTTTATCGTCAAAAGCGGACATCCACGATTCTTGCAATTTTAGGAAATATTATGACAGTTGTTTCAAAACTATTTTCGAGTATTTTATAATTCAGTGATACTAACGGAACATAAATTTTAATAAGCAAAATTATAATTTTCACATATTGCAATTTTATTTACATTTTACTAAAATTAATATTTATAAACATACACAAAAATCATTTTATCAATATTACATGTATTTATTATACATAAACATATTTATCATATATATATACAATATTCATTAAATATAAATAATTAAAAATTAGCCATTAAAATTAGTCAACAGCAAGAAACAAATACAGACTAAATTTAATTTAAATAATACTAAAAAAAATTGACTTCACGTATTAACCTCATGGTAAATATTTGTCATTGTCACTTTTTAACCCAAACTGTGATTGTAAGGTGAAACAAAATCTCTTTGAAATGCCGCCGGATGCAGATGATGTGCCATAGCCGAAGGATGATGGTGACCGTTCATGCTTCCATAAATATCAGCAGAACGACTTTTGTGTGTATTGATAGGAGCGCCAGTGAGTAATTCTGTCATAAAGCCTATGTACGTTATAGCTAATCGAAGAGTTTCAATGCGCGAAAGCCTCTTCTCATATGCGAAAGTTGGCACCTTCCGACGCAATTTGTCGAAAGCTTCATTAAGATTGAACATGCGACGGCGTTCGCGTATGTTTGCAGCACGTCTTTGTGCCAAGGATGCAACACGTCGACGTGTCTTTTTAGTAGAACTGCCATTGGATAATGATTGATTGCTACTTCGCATACTTCCTGGTCGTTGATTAACCAAGCTGCCGACTTGGGAGCGCTGCCAAAGTGCTGAAATGTCATTGAAAATAAATATTTCAGTTTTATTATATTAAAATAATAATTAAAATATATTCTAGTGGTTAGTATTGCTAATGAATATATATGAACTATTATAATTTTTTTAACTAATAAAAAGATAATTAAAATGTAAATTTCAGTTAATATGTGTTTTGATTTGCATATATATATAATGTGGCATCAGATATGATAGAAAAGTAATGTGAATTATTTCGGTGGAACGAATAGACCACAGTTTAGTACTGACAAGTCCCAAAAACACGCATTGAAATCACACTTGCAGGAAATATAAAGGGCATTAGAATCAAGGATATAAGAGATATTTTCAGATATTTTATATTTTTATACCACTTCTTGGTGTATACATATGCACCACAATAGAGCTTTCCTACGGAGAAAACCACAATTATTAAAAATCTTATGGGCTTTACATATTTTGTAATATTTATTATCCCAAAATTTAGAGTAAAACGTACGCTTTTGAAAATTAAAAATCACTTAACAATTGAAAATAACGATAGTTTCATAAATCTCTCAATCTCCATCCTCAATTACTCTCTTGACTACTGTTTTCATTAAAATGTTTTTGAAAGAGATTTTTTCGAACAGTAGTGAATTACAACAACAAAAATTTTATTTTTTACATTATTTTAATTAATTGAATATTTGGCTGACCATACAGCTGTTTCGAGTATTGCCAAATACTCATCATCAGTGGTCTTGGAAATAGTTCTTGTATTTAATTATTCGTAAATAATTATTTTTGATACTGCAAGTACCGGGAATCGAACTCGGGTCCTGCCAAATGTGAAGCTTAGAATCAGCGCACCTTGCAGTCTCAAAAATAATTATATACGAATAATTAAATGCAAGAATTATTTCCAAGACCACTGATGATGGGTATTTGGCAATACTCGAAACAGCTGTATGGTCAGCCGAAAATTCAATTAATTAAAATAATATAAAATATGTTTTTTGAAGTTAATTGAAAAATATGAAGAATTTACAGCATTTCATTTACATTGACAAATAAAAGTAATTGATCTATTTTCAATATGGAAAGCATAGGAAATGAGAGAATCAGAAATATTAAAATTTCAACCAATTTATATTTAATCAATTTTATAGTAGATCATCAGATATTTCTGCTTCAAATACCAAATCTATGGGTATTACAAAAACTCAAAACTGGTTTGAATGAAACTAATAATCCATTATCGCATAACAATGGTAATCTAATTTAAATGATTTTCTTTACTTTTGTTTTAATAGAATAACCTTTGCTAGGTATTATTAAAATAAGTTATTGTCTTCAAGAATAACCAATAATGCATACAATACGTACATACTCAATGGCATTTATTTCAATTTTTTATGCCTATTGGGACGAAGTAAAAACACATAACATGAAAAAAATGGAATGGATATTTATAGAGCGTATGGTTACTATTGGAACGGATTACTGCGACCGTGGTAGATTGTATGTGCTAGCAACTAACCCTCACCGAACAAAAGATACTCTGCCTTTCGAATGAAGGTCAAAATGTCTACTATTAACTATTTTTAACTAAAAGGTGGAGATATGTGTTCTTGGCTATGATCTTTTAAGTAGTCTCCAGCTTTCTGAGATTAGAGCCGACATTCTGTCTCTTAATTTGGATTTATTCTGCTGATATGAGAAACTACAAATTGTCTCAGATCTATTCTATTAAGTATGGATACCTTACCATAGTAACAAACACGAATCATAAAGCATTAGTAAAATATGTAGTAATTTTATCATTTTTCTATTAAAATTTAAAAAGTTGGACATATAAATTTATTGTACTAAATTATGTATAGTTTTTAAATCTGTACTTTCTTTAATATAATATAATGTAAAAATATATGAGGATTTTGGTTAGTTTAAGTTTTATATTTGCTCAAATATGATAAAATTACATGTGAAATTTTTATCACCAGTTCTTTAAAATAATTATTATCAGAAGCGATGCACGTGTGCCAATTATCAAATTATTCTTCAAAAGTACTCTTACTCCGGTATAATTTTTAACTTCTTTAACACATTTTTAATAATTGCATAAACTTCTTGTTGGATCTAAGAAACTAATGATATGACAGTCGTGCTGAACACTGCAAATTGTTGTAAATAGTAGTGAAGATATATCTGGTAATATCTTGGGTGATATGTATTTAATGTAACTTTGATCCAAAAAAATTAAGTAACAAAAAATTTAATATAAGTCAACAACATTCTATTCTTTGTACTTGTGACATATGTAAAAAATTAAAACAAATATAATTTTTAAGGACCACTGATTATATATATTTGGAAGTTTACGGAACAGTTATATAGTAAGCCCAAAACTTTTGCTTATATAAATTAATTATTGAATAAAATGTTTCCACTTAATCACTCTTCCAAAGTCGTACAGAATTCTTTATAAAGAATTCAAAATCTTATATATTCTTCAAAACATTATAAAATATGTGGTATTTATTAATTTATTGAAAGAAAGATTTTTCAAAAATGCAGGTGTTGTTTAATTTATCCAATGATTGCCTAGAATGAATATCTATTATGAAAGATATTACTGGTGATAGGTTTTTTAGTCGTAATATTAATATAATTTTATTAATAAACTTTAAATTTAAAATAATGAAATTATTTCGAAATATTTCTTTATGATTTTGTATATAATTTTAATGTAAAAATACAGAATTAAAAAATTACTTAAAACAAATACGAAAAAAATGCTGCCTAACTGTACTAAAATTACGGAACAAATATGAGAAAAACTTATGCAGTAAATCTCTACACTAATATTATCAATATTAAATATTATTTCCGTTTCCATTTTCGGAGATATTCTCACCTATATCCGAGCAAGGAAAACCTGCAATTAAATCCTGATATGGTACAATAGGTGGAGCTGGCGGTGCTTCTTGCCCCCACAATGGTTGAAAGGGTACCTCTGGCATATATGTCGGTTCAGGATGATGTTGCATTTCAAAAATACAAAATCCTTTTTAAACACACATTTATTTTCAATGACTATATATCGATATTTCTATTTGTTTCATACTCTTGTTTTATAATTATATATATATATTAATTTAATTTATTCTAATTAAACATTTTAAATTTAACGTTATTGAAAATTTTATTAAATTTTTTTAATATAATTTCACTTTCTCACTTCTTTTTAAATTAAACACTAATTTTCTTATTAGAAATTTGTTGCTGTCTGTTTGGGGATTCTTATTTGAATGTGCACTAATTGCTGCAAACACCGTATAATAAAGTCTGAATGGACCGAATCTCCTTATTGGAATTTCTTACCCTTAATTTCTCAAACGAGCAATATATCGTGGCAGCCATTTTTAACTAAACAACAGTTTTCGATCCCTTGATTGGTTATTGTATTTTTTGAAGTCATGATAGGGGTGGACTACAACCCTTCAGATTCGGATAAGTCTGATATTCAGATGGCGCTGAAAGCTGTTATAAATTTTTATTTATTCAGTTATTGTCTTTGCTATACTGCGGAGGTTATACCGTAAGATTAGATATATTTCACGATTAATATCGTTTTATGATGTTTAACTTTGTTTGATTTTATATACGGTATATCAAAGCTGAAAAGTAATTTCTTAGCTAAAAATGTTTGGTTTTTTAAATAATATCTATAGAAATACTTCATAAAATTTTTTTTCATGTTATACCGAGGTTATACCGTAAGATTAAATATATTACACGACTAATATCGTTTAATGATGTTTTATTTTGTTTCATTTTATATACGGTATGTCAATGCTGAAAAATAATTTCTAAACTAAAAATGTTGGGTTTTTTTTAAATAATACCTATAAAAATATTTTATAAAATTTTCTTTCATGTTTTTAGTGCTGTTAGCTTGCCTTGTTCCTGTTTATTTTTTCATATTTATTCTGTTTCTTTAGTGCTATTAGCCGATACTTTGGTCGTTGCTTTTTTTTTTTGTTTTAAAGCCGTTTTTTTGGAGTTTAATTGCAAATAATTTTAATGTTTTTTTCTCACATTTTATATGTGTTCTTTTAGCAATTGTGTTATATTAAACCATAAAAATATCCATAAGGTATAAAAAAGTAAATGATATTTAAGTTTACTTTATAAATAATAATAAGACTTTAAAAAATAGTATCATAATATTAATTTTTATTTTGAAATAGTGGTGTTAGATGCAAAGAAAATTTTTTCACATAAAATGTTCCTAATATAAACGTGATCATATGTAAATAGAAGAAAAAATTAACAATAACTTAGAGATACATAAGGTTTTAGCAAGAATAATAGATATTTTTCAAATAAAATTGGCATTAAATCATCATAATACTCCAACCCGTTACAGTACACATATCAAATTAAAGGATGTGTAATGGAATAAAATTTTGGCATACGATTAAATATTTTTTAAACTATTGGAGTTTTTTGGTTTTTTTGACAGATTAAGCAAAAGACTTGTTTTTCTACAGAATGTTTTTCTTCTTTGGTTCAAAAATCAACTCCTAAGCATATGAGACGGTCCCAGAAAACTCCATTTATTACCGCCCTCACAGTCGGTAATAGTAGATAGTTGTCATTGTTAAAACTTATATTAAAACAAAAAAATTTTATTTCTCTGCGTTTTTTAAACCAAACTATTTATAGTTTATAGCCGGATATAAACAATGGATATATTTATGTGACTTTCAGGCTCAGAGACTAGTAATAAGAACACTCCGTTTCACTTGAATAGCAAACTTTGTTTTTGCATTATTATTTGGTTATCTACTAAGGATCTCATGACTTTGTTGTAATAATTGTTGTGGTTTTGTTGTCTTTTAAATTTGCATCAATAGCTATACGTTTTTCGTTTCACTTGAATAGCACATTTAAGTTCGAATTTTATTTATGAGTAGCAGATCAACACAATATTAATTTTTTTTAATTTATTTGTGTATATTAAATACAGTATGACGATTTGAAGTAATAATGGGTTTTAATAAAGCGTCAACCAATGAAGAACAGGTCAAAATAAAAAGTTTTATTGATTTTTAAAATATCAAAAAAAATCGGAAGAAGCAGAAATGTAATATACAATTTTATTCAAAATGTTCTTCATTATGAAAAAAATATAGAAGGCAGTGTAAAAATCTTCCTCACGTATGAAAAGAAGCGGGGTGTTTTGCGACAAACTTCGAATTCTAATCAAATAGATAATTTTGTTTATATATGTAATGAAAAAATCAAGTGTGTTTATTATATCAATCTGATATAATTATTGCTTTAACAAGATTTTCATAGAGATATATGAAGAATTTAATTTTATTTCAAATGAATATCATTGCTTATAAATACAAAGCAGTATTCCTATAAATTCATGGTCAGTTAAAACTAAAAAGCTAATTCTTATTAACTTGTTGCGTTTAACTTTCAGTACATTAAGTCACTAAAGCCTGTGCATGAAGTTTAACTGAGTGTGGTTAATACCTAATAAACGTTCCTCATTTATATTTTCAATGTTTCAGACATCTGCTTATAAGTACATAATGATTTTTCTACAGCTTTATAAATACTTACCAGAGTATTCAGTCAAATGAACTTGCCTTATTAAAACCACACCATTTGCTACAATTTACATGAATTTAAATTCTCTTCAACGTATCCAATATAGAAAACTTGCAAAATTGTTAAATAAAGGAAAAGGCCTGCTTCTGCACATCCACTCAATCGTATATGTATCGGATACTTGCTTATTTGTCTGTTGGTCTCAGCTTATGTCTGGCATGATATTGGCAGTAATAGTCTACTTAGCATATTTACATTTTGCAGCTGAAGTATCGCGCAACGAGAGCAAACTCAATACATATTTCACGCTTAGCATTTCATAAATAAATTTGTTATATTTTATAAATAAATTTCCCATATTTTTTATTTATATATTTTCTACATATAAAGCGTAAACTGTTGCCGCATTGAATTGATATATGCAAATTCCATTAAGTTTTTTCTTACTGATTCACTCGATGAAGTACTTTTATGCTCTGTATCTGCCGCTGTGAAAATTTACATACAAATAAATTGGCTTCTGAGCAAAGCACTGGTTGAAGCAAAGTTGATACACGAGGGTTGTTTGATAGGTTCAAGACATTGTTTTTTTTTTGTAAACTATTAACTATTATGAGAAAGATTTAAATATATATTTGATAGTATTGCTATTATTTACACAATTAGTTAAAGTATTAATTACATTGTACGCATGATATTCAAGAGTGAACGCTTATTCTTAAATTTGATGGCTTGAGATTACATGAATTATAAATTATAGTAAAAAATAGTAATAATTTTTTGAGTATGATTACTCAAATTCTTTTTTGCTGCATTGACTACTAAAACGTTTGGTTGAAAGCGATTCATTTACATTTGATTTGGCAAGTATCACTCCACATCGAATATGTATATGGTTTTTATATTTATGTGACCCTAAAATACAAAATATATAAATTTTTTGCATGCAAAGAGTGACTTGACACAGTGAAAATAAATGACTAATTCTATTAAACCCATTAACCACAGAACACTGTAAAATATATTCAAACCAAATTATTGAAAAATACTTGTAGTAGTAGTAGATGTAGTTCTTTTTTATTAAATTAAATTTTTTTTTTATTCACTTTATTAAATGAGTGATCTTCTCTTCCTCTCATGTTACAGAAGGTATAGCTGCAACTGTTGTTTGTGATATATGGACTTATTTAATCTGAATATTTCGGTTGCTGCATCAAATATCAACGATATGTTATATCAACTGCGTTCAGAGTGTTTTCAAAATAATCCGTTCGTTTAAGTTATGGACCAATACCTGATAGGTAGATCAATTTCGTCGCATTTAAATTTGAATTGTTTTTTCACTCCATTATTAATACTATCTAAAATATTTTCTTGTTATATATCCCCAGCACATGTTGTAGAAAATATTTACGTAGACGTAAGTATCATATGCCATAACTTTATGCAATTAAAAATAATATTAATAATAATAATTAATTTGAAGAATCATAAAGGTTCAGCAATTCAAGTGTTTAAATCAATTTAAGGCATAATCTATTAAATTTATTTTTGTACGTAAATTGCATAAAAATATATAAATATTAAACTTATTATCCAAACCTCGTACAATAAATCCAACTAAAACTATACAGTATTCTTTGAACTTCTCAAGTTAATAAAATCCTTTTCAGTATTAAATTTCATAACTTCATTTATATAATTTTAAACCGGATTTAAATATTGAGTGACTTATAATCTTACTGATTGCTTTATAAGGCACTCATACGCCACGAGCAGTAAAAAAGCATAAGTTAAATTTAAGCATAATCAGATAAAATTTTGCAGGCATATGCATAACACAACTTCTTTTTCAGAACCTCAATCAATAATGACCTTAATATTGTCATTTACAAATAATGTCATGGCAATAATCCATATTCAAGGCTATACAACAGAAGTACTTAGATTTATTTTTAAATAAAATCGTAACTGAATATAATTATTTGTAGCTAATAATATAAACATCACATGCAAAAGTTATAGTATAAATGCTTTTCTTGGAAAATTTCACAGTACTTATAGATTCATTTACTAATAACCAAAACAATAAGTCCGTTAAAGAGAGACATCAAAGAATTTCTATGGCAGTTTCTTTAAAGTTTTTTCTTTTAAATTAAATTTAGTTGATGAGATTTTTTTTACTTAATTTATTAATTATCTTCAGCATTGCACCAAAATAACAAATGAAACCTCAAAAGAATTTTCTGTAACTATTTTATGTCCTTCTCAATTAAATGGAACCTCATCAGTGCTTTGCGTTTGACCTCAATTAAGACATCGGCGAATTTTACTTAAAGCACATAGGAAAAGTTAAAAATGAGCTACGTGTTCGGTTACTACGTTTGCCTCCTTTGGGGTTCACATTTTGTAGGAACGCTAATTTAAGTAGCTGAAAATGCTGTCATGGTAAATGGAGAGAAGAAGCACGTATACCGAGAAGTAAAATAGCAAAATTAAACATTGTAAATTAGTGTGAATACGTAAAATTGTAAGATTTATAAGAAAGTGCGGGGGGGTTAGTCTATTAAACATAAAATATAACAATCAATTCATTTCACAAATATATTACGCCTCTTTCTTGCATAGATTTAATCAGAAATTATTAACTCCTTCGATTATCAAGACAAGAGGAAGAATTACAGCGGCATGTTAGAATACCTATTACAGTATATTCATACTGAGCGAGTAAGAAATATATAACAACATTTTTTAAGTATTCTCCATGGTATGGTATAATTATAATTCAATAAAAATAGCTTAAATTATGGTTTCTAAATTCTAAAAAACTAATTTTTTACAATGAAACCAAGCTTGAAACTCGTAAATGAAATATGTAGTAACAATTTTTTATTATTATAATAATTAAGGTCAAAATATAATAATTGACCTCAGATCTGTATACCTCACCAAGGAGCCTGTAACCATTCTGAGATTTGTCAGTTTTCGTAAATAATTTCAGGGCTCTATTCTTTGTGTATTTTTTAATCGGATCAATCTTGAGGTCCTTGAGGATGTCATTCGTCATAATGTACCATGGTACTTTGAAAACTCATCTCAGAGTCTGGCTTTACGCAATTTCTATCTGGCAAATAGTAGTGTTTGAAATCTTGCAGAACGCTACACATCAATATAGAAGTGTCGGACGAATTATTTGGTTATATATCAGTTTCCTGTTCTTAGCATTGCGATTTTCATTTTTGAATAGCGGTTGGAGGTGATGAAGTATTTTGGCACAGCTAATTTTTTTTCAGTTGAGCATGTGTAAGCCATGTTAATTACCATATCTCACACTCTCAATCTCGACGGGTTTTGTCTCCACTTACGCATAATAAACAGAGCCTGAATTTTTTTCATTATTGATTTTTAATATCCATTTCTGGAAATGCTCCAGGATAAGGTTCATATGCTCTTGAAGTGTGTTCGTTATGTTGAGAGCTCATTTATCTGAGTATATCATACACGTATCGTCAGCATATAACGCCAGAGTCGAGGGATTAACATTGGAATATCAAATGTATAAATGTTGTAAAGAGTGGGAGAAAGTGGCGATCCCTGAGGAACCCCTGCTTCTATAGACTGACGAGAGAGTGCTGTTGATTTTCGTGCAAAAGGACCTCCCACGTAGGAAGCTGCCGATGATCTTAGTTAGTCTGCCTGGAACACCTAGATTAGACATTTCAACTATCAGACCATCATGCCACACCTTGTCAAAAGCTTTAGTAATATCAAAAATAATTTTTTAGTTATCATACATTTCAAGGTAATGAATTTATTTATGAATATGTAAGAAAACCTTACACATTTCTACATTTATCTTTCTATAATTTTTGAATTGAACCACACCCCATTGGAGTTCCAAGAAATTTCGCCAATTTCAATTGAAACTTTATGTGTAGATATGCTGTCCTCATGAGTAGGAAGCGAGACCTATCTAATATTTGTGCTGTTCTTTAGAGCACAAATTAAAGTAATAAATACAGTCATTTCACTCTCGTAATTTTTAATTTTTTCATCAACCACCACAATACTCCCATTAATGCTGCCAACCTCTATTGGTTAGGACAGTCGAAGCTGTGGGTCCAGATTTCCATCGTGACAGGTTTATACCTCTAATTGTGGGCCGCAAGTCAAGCTCACTCCTTATCACTTACACTCCAAAAATTATTATCCTTTAATATTTTATATGCAAAATGAGAGCTATACACAAAATAAATATAACAATAAATACTAGTACTTGACTATACAAATTGAATTGTAAATTGTGAACAAACTGAATAAGTATTTATTATAAGAACCATCTAGTAAGCCTTAATTTGCACCGATAATTAAGTTATTATTTTTTTTTATGTCTTGCGTAACAAAAAAAAAAATAAAAAAGTGAATTTGTGAATACTGTAAATATTTGTCATTAGATAGCCTCCAAGTTATGATGTCCAAATTAAAGACATCTCAAACCCCTTTCATTTATTTAGTTATAAAAGTAAATAAATTACATTCACTAATACGACGAAGAATGTATGAAAGTTTTATTGCTAATCAAATTAAAATAAATTAATTTTCCTGCTTTTAGCCTCACTGAATTTTTCTAAAATTATATCATAATTTGCACCAACTGCTATTTTCGCTTCAATTGATAGAATTGCCAATGCAGATAGTCTTTCTTGACTCATCGTACTTCTCAAGCAAGTCTTAATCAATTTCAACTTTGAGAAGCTTCCTTTAGGATGAGTTAATTTATA
The DNA here is from genome assembly GCF_002237135.1 of Teleopsis dalmanni. Classification (NCBI taxonomy): domain Eukaryota; kingdom Metazoa; phylum Arthropoda; class Insecta; order Diptera; family Diopsidae; genus Teleopsis; species Teleopsis dalmanni. Next base: position 121,265,916 of record NC_051847.1, read on the forward strand.
TGGTTGATATAGTCTGTTGAGTTCAATTCAGAACAAAATTATTCATTTCAATAACAAAACAAAATCTTGGTAACTACTTTTTTCGACACAAAATCCAGTTTTACGATAGCCCTTAAATAAGTTTACTTCGGTCGATTGCCATAAATTTCGTACCACACGTGAATTGAAACATCACATTAAGAACTGCTAACTCATTTTTTTTCTCAGGTCCTACACGCATTCAATAACATCATCAAATTGCAATAATATCGTTTTTAGTTCTTCGATTTTAATCTCTCATCTTGTTTCAGAGAGAGATTTAAAGGTCTACTCGACTTTGAAAAAAACGAATAGATTTTCTTGATAAACCCGAGAAACGTTGTTGTTGCTGCTGTAGGTTTGCTTAATGAGTAAGAAATGTAGGCCTCTCAATTGGAGCTACAGTTAATCTTACTTTCTGAGTGAGTATATGCCCTTATACTTTTGTATTCGTTTATCAAAATCAATTCATGATTGTCACATTTAACACATTGTTAAAAGGTTCTGTTAATACATGATTAAACAGGGAAACAAAATACTTTTTTCTCTGGTAAGTGGAGTTAAAATTTTAAGAAATATGTACAACTTTATGCGAGATCCCTGTGGGCACGAGGTCTACATCGCCGACGCGTTTTGCCGCCATTGACTGAACCTATACTATCAGACTACTTTTTAGTACATTCTAATTAAAAATAAAAACATTCATGAAAAAATAATAAATTCTTTTAATTTCTATAATTTAACTATAATATATATATTTATTCTTTAAATAGATAAAGATATCATATAATGATTTTTTTTGAACTAGGTTAGTTAGGTTAGGTTAGGTTACTGGGGCCGTCCGAAGACACACTTAGACCATGAGGTCCATTGTGATACCCTAAGAATTTGACACCTGTCCCTATAACCACTTGGTATTGGCTACAAAGCCATTGACACGAGCTATGGAAATAGAATCTAGCTCTCTTAATGAATAGAAAAAGTGCGACCCTAAGTAGGATAGTCTATGTCTTGCGAAGGCAGGACACTGTAGCAGAAGGTGTGTTGGTGATTCCTCTTCATCATCCTCCATGCAATGTCTACAATGTAAGGAGGTCCTGATGTTGAGTCTCACGGCATGTCCTCCCAACGGGCAGTGTCCCGTAATAATTCCCACTATCCTGGATAAATTTGCTCGGGATAGATTGATTAATTCCCCCGATCTTTTCTTACTTATTTTTGGCCAAAATTCCTTGGTTTTTATGCAGTTGGTTACTGTTGACCATCTTCTTTCAAACATTTGGTATGTCCATAATTTTATTCGGTGCCGACAAGAAGCAACTGGTATACCCACACTTTCTTTTTCCAGAAGAATTTGTGCTGTCGTACCATGTCTTGCTAATTCGTCTGCTATACAGTTGCCTTGGATGTCCCTATGTCCAGGGACCCAAATAATTCGTATCCGAAAATATTCAGCCATCACCATAAGTGATGTAAGACAATTCAGTACTAACCTCGAGTTGAAGGTCGACGAGTTTAAGGATTTTATAGCTGCCTGGCTGTCAGTAAATATGTTTATAAATTTAACGGAGGAGACATTGTGTTCCAGCCAATCTGAAACTTCCAATATAGCAGATACTTCAGCTTGAAAAACGCTGCAGTGATCCGGTAGTCTGAAACTCATACTGAGATCTAGTTCAGGGCAGTATACTCCTCCTCCTACTTGTCCATCTAACTTTGAGCCGTCTGTAAAGAAGTTAAGGCGATTATCACTCTTTACAGAGTAGTTTTTCCATGTCTCCCTAGAAGGAATAAATAATTCAAGATTTCTGTCCACAATTGTAATTGTAGTACAGTAGTCTGTTATATCCGGAATGAAATCAATTTCTCTGAGGATGGAATCTTGCATCCATCCACAACTGCTTCCAATTCCTAGTTCTCTTATACGTAAAGCTGCCCCAGCTACCTCGCCTTTCGCCGCAATGTCGATAGGTAAGATATTGAAGATAACATTCAGGGCAAGTGACGGCGTTGATTTTAACGCTCCGCTTAATGTCATCAGTGCAGTCCTTTGAACCTTTTCCAATTTCTTGCATAGTGTTGACCTATTCAGAGTATTTCTCCAAAATAACACTCCATACAAGAGAATTGGTTTTACCACCACATTATATATCCATAAAATGGACTTCGGTGAGAGTCCCCATCTTTTGCCTATAGCGCCTCTACAACAGTAAAAGGCAACCATAGCTTTTTGGGTACGTGCAACAACATTTGGTCCCCAATTCAGTTTTCTGTCAATTATAAGACCTAAATATTTGGCTTTATCATTCAGAGTCAGAGTTTGACCTCCTAGAATAGGTAGTGTGAATTCCGGAATTTTATATTTCCTAGAAAAGAGCACTAGTTCTGTTTTGGTTGGATTTATTGATAATCCGCTACAATGGGCCCATTGGGATACTTTATTTAGATTACCCTGCATTACCTCACTAATTGTACTCAGAAATTTTCCCCTTGCAATCAAGGAAAGATCATCCGCGTACGCGACCACCTGACAACCTGCGCTATCTAGATCAACAAGAAGATCATTAACTGCAGTTAGCCATAAGAGGGGGGAAAGTACTCCTCCTTGTGGAGTCCCCCTATTAACTTTCTTAGTTACTAGCGTTCCCCCCCACTGCGCTACGATTGTCCTATCAACCAGCAGTTGGGTAATGACTTCGATTACTCTATTGTCAATTCCTAGTTTTCTTAATGAGTTGACGATTACTTGAGGAAGGATGTTGTTGAAAGCCCCTTCCACATCAAGAAAGGCGCAAAGGGCGTATTCTTTATGCTGTATTGAGTTTTCAATCATCCCAGTTAGAGATGATAATGCGGTCTCTACAGACCTTCCTTTACAGTACGCATGTTGTGATTTTGAAAGCCTTTCATCTGGTATCTCTTTCCTAATGAAATGCTCCAGAAGCCTTTCTAAAGTTTTTAAGAGGAAAGAGGATAGACTAATCGGTCTAAAATCTTTAGGCGTAATATGGGAGCTTTTGCCAGCTTTAGGAATAAAAACGACCTTTGTCAATTTCCATTTCTCTGGTATATGCCCTAAGGAAAGACAACCTTTAAAGATTGGTGTGAGCCAATTGCAAGAGATGTCCCTTGCTTCATGAAGTTGGGCTGGTATAATTCCATCCAGGCCCGGTGATTTATATGGTAGAAAGCTATCTATAGCCCATTTAATTTTCCTTCTGGTGACAATATTATTCACCACAGATGAGTCACATGTAGACCCCTGGTTTATTCCAAGGTTATTTGGTATGTCACTATCTGGGAAATGTATATTCAGTAACAATGCCGCCGATTCTTCGCTGCTATGTGTCCACCCATTGACCTCGTCTTTTAAGTAGACTAGATTAGAGGGTTTCTTCGATAGAATGCGCCTAAACCTTGCTGTTCCTTGACAACCCTCCACGCTTTCACAGAAGGCTTTCCAGGAGCGTGTTTTGGCTCTTTTTATTTCATTTTTATATATTTTTAGACTGACTTTGTAGATGTCCCAGTCAGTGTTAAGATTACTTCTCTTGGCCTTGTTAAACAAGTTTCTGCTTGATTTCCTAAGATCTCTTATTTCCTCGGACCACCACAATGGCTTTTTCTTTCCCCTCTGTGATTTTAGCGGGCAAGAACGGTCCAAGGCTATGTTGCAAGCTTTTGTGAAGGTTTCCACAACGTTATCTAGCGATTGAGGAGTCTCTACTTCTTCAATAGGATATAGAGGAAGTAGATTTAGTAAATTGGTTCGATATCTACTCCAGTTGGTATTACGGTAATTCCGATAAGGTTTCTCAACTGGACATTGTAGATTTATATAGAATTGAATATAACGATGGTCAGAGAATGAGTGTTCATCAAGAACTCTCCAATCTTTAATCTCAAGATCTGTGTTTTCAATAGTTAACGTAATATCTAAAACTTCTTTTCTGCCTGCAATAATAAAAGTAGGTTCCACTCCTGTATTGCATATATGAAGATTATAATCTAGAATAAAATCGAATAACGACTCACCTCTTTCATTTATGTCCGAGCTTCCCCAGATTGTGTGATGAGCATTTGCATCGGCTCCAATCACAACACCAGTCATTCTTTCTGCTGCTGTTATCACGAGCTGCTTAAGTATTTCCGGTGGTGGATTTCCTATATGGTCGTGGGCCATGTATGATAACACCACCCATACGGTTTTGCCGTCGATTTCCAAACTCACTGCAGTCTGGTCGTCATCACTAAAATTATTCAAAAGGAAACAATTAATGTACTTTTTAACTAACACACATGATCTAGGTCTACCTGAGTCTGTGTTGCTGATAAGTTTATAGTCATTTGTTCCGATTCCACAGATCCGGTTTTCCAGTATCCATGGTTCCTGAATCAGAACAATATCGGCTCCACCCTGTGCAAGGTGGATTAGAAGGTTTGCTGAAGCAGCTTTAGAGTGGTGGAGATTAATTTGAAGCACCTTCATCAGGTACTTGAACCTCTACCACCGTTTTATCGGCTTCGTCATCCGAATCCAGGAGCCCACTCTCATCGAATAGGTTGCCCAGACTGGTCACCGACCCCGCATCCGATTTGTCTTCAGACATCAGAGAGAGCGAGTCCACCTCCATTTGATCTGGCAGGTCTTCACTCTGTGTTTCCTCACAACTCTGCTGTCTTAGCATTGGTTCTTTAGCTGGTTCCTCCAGCAAGGGCTGAGCAGACGTAATCTTCTCCGGTTCTTCCGTGGCATCGGTACGATAGACCTTGAGATTTAGTTTCTCAAAGCCATAGGAGATTACGTATTTAGCTTCGGTGAGCGGTTTCAATGACTCCGCTTTTAATACAAGGACAGCTTGTCTGGTCGGTCCAACAGGCTCCTCTAATTTTACCACCTTCCAATTTCCAGTTGGAAGGTTGGGGTTGCAGATCCTGATTATTTTCAGAATTTGCTCCGGGTCAGTTTGTTTAGATGGAATCCAAACCCTGGCCCTAGGACGAGATGGAATATCCTTCTTGTCTACCGCTTCAAGTCTAGCTCCAGGCCAGATCTCTCCTACTTTAGAGACAGCTGCCTTGTACAAGGCAGCCGATCTCGCATCCTTGCAAGCTACCAATTTCACTTGTCCTTGGTGCCAACCCGCGTCTTCGCAGGAGGGAGCAGGTCCTGGGTTTTCTTCCAAAACTTGGAGGAAGATGTCTGCCAGCGCGGCCGACACCCATTTCCATTTGTCTTTGGGGATTCTCCCCTCCTCGGCACTCCTATCCAGGACACCTATAATGAGATTGTCCTTCGCAACCTCACTGTACGGTCGTACCAGTACATTGTAACCTCTTGGTTTTTTCGTAAGAGGGGGTTCTTCCTCCTGAGACCTTTGTCTTTTAGACACTTGGTCCGGTTTGGAAGCCTCTTTGTTGCTTGATTTGGCCAAGATGCTTTTGGCCCATTCAAGGGATGAGGCCTGTTGCTGACTGATTTTATCGGCCGGGATCTCACCTACGCGCTGCAGAATTCGTGTAGCCATACGGCGGTCGTTATGGGCCTTTTTAGAGGGTGGAATTCTCCTTGTGGATTTGGTTTCTGACTTGTCACTGCTTTTGGCCGTGACAGAAGAGGCAACATACCGACTGGTAGATGCAGTATTTCTGCTTCCAGAAGGTATTTGCGACGAGATTTTAAGTTCATTGGAAGTGGAGTTGGAGGTACCACTCGAGGTTTGCAGTCTTCTGCTTGGGGTTGCTACTGGTCTTCCAGTAGCAGAAAGTTTTGTTTGTTTTTTATTAAAATTTAAATTTTCCATATTGATGGGTCCCAACTCAGGTCCGCTATCTCCACCCGACGTGTAGTTATCTTTTAAAAAGCCCCATGGGTCCCTTTGAATCAGTGAGGTCCATGTGAAGGTTGATGTATAGCCTTATGAGCATATACATTCAGAGCCAGGCAGATATTAAGAGGGAGCTTCGCTCAACCTCACCTACACCACCAACTAAACGGCGACGGATATTGAGCGCTTCCTGAGGTCAGCCACGATTTTAACGGGACGGAGGCAGCCTCAGCATTAGCCTGAAAGCCATTTCTGCAGAGTTTCACCTCTACATACTGAGGTAACAGAATACTGAGACAGTCAGCCCAGGGTTCAGACAATTTATAATTCAGACAATTCAAAATCATACAATCAGTGTCAGTATAGCCAAGGTTGTTGCCGTTGAAGCCATATTGGCCGTAAAGGCCGTTGGACAGAATTTTTGCTCCGCAGTAGCCAATCCGACAAGGGAAGCCCTTAAGGACCTGAAGAATCCGTCGGTATAGCCTAGTGCATCATTACCTCTGTTGTCCCCAGAGACCTCACGCCGATGAATCAGAGCAAACTCCAATTCTTAGCTAGAACAGTCTGCAATCAGAACTCTCTATTACCAGTCGACACCCACGGGGAGGGTTAGGCAGAGGATTTTAGTTTTTTTGAACTAAAATGGAAAGTATTAAATCTCAATTCTATGTTTTTGAACTAAAGTTGCAGTACGTAACAATGTGTGCAAATGACTAATGCGCAAACTCGGATAAAATTTGCCGGTTTTATGAAGTTATTAATCCTGACATATCAAAATACGTGTACTTTTAATTCAAATATATTTATAGGAATGTAAAGCATTTTTATGGTTGCATATAAATATCTTGTTTTAAAATGATGTGTAATTAATTTTATTTTTTAAATAGTATTGTATCTAAACGTATTACGAGGGCGGTTTGATAAGTCAGGGAGTTTTCGAATAAAACCAATTTTTTTCGGCAAATAAACATTTTTCTACATAATCACCTTTTAGCTCGATACATTTAGTCCAGCGTTTTTCTAATTTTCTTATTCCCTCCAAATAAAAGGTTTTCTCAAAGCTCTCAAAATACTCGTTTGTTTCGTTAATGACTTCTTCATTCGACTCAAATCTCTTACCGCCCAGCTATTTCTTTAGAAACAGGAATTTCTTTGGAAACAGAAAATAGTCGTATTATTTGAAAAAAAATGTATGATAAATTCGAATATTTATCTAGATATAACATAATAATTTCAATAATTAATTAAAACAATGACCAAATATTTTTAAAATTAATTTTGTTTTCTCAAATTTTTTAATATGTATTTTATTTTTTATATATTAATTTTTCAATTAATATAATTTTTTATGTATCACCTTTTATCATAATTATAATTATAATTTATATGGTCTTATCGGATTCTCTAATTAGTATATCCATGCTTATTTATCTTCTGGCACTTGATTTTTTTGTAATTAATTTATCCTTTTACTTATAATTGGTCACTTTAATTGGATAATTTTATTTTATATAAGTTACTATATATTAATATTTTTTATTACATTCGGAAAAACCATATGCTATGAAGTGTTAGTTACACGCGTAGTACTTACTTACTTATTTATTAATTGGTACGAATATTCACAATCCCAATGTTTCATCCATTCATTACAAATAAATGAGTGTTTGAGAGGAGTCAATTATTTACATGTTATGGGAAGGAATGCATAAAATGCAGAAAAGAATATTTTATTAATATTTATAGAAGAATCTGTTACCATTTGGACTCGTATTTACACTTAAACGCCTTCCTTTACCATCGTTGTCCTTGCGCTTCTGCAGCTGTTTGCATACAATAAATTGCTCCATCGTCTGTATTTTATTATCCGTCGGAACTATATTGTTCACATTTTTATCAGGCTTACCTTCATACAGAGGACATTGTCTGAATCTCTTCATATATTAAAAATAAAATTGAAAATAAGATTAGTCATTCAAATAATTTATCGTTAGAGATGGAACCTGTGAAAAACATTTAAAGAGTAAGGTAGTAAGATACATATTGCTAAAAAAAGTAATTTGTTATAAGTCATTTATTTATATTATCAAAAAAAAAATTTAAATGCAGGTGTATTGTTTAAAATCTACTTTTGGTTAATTTATTTATTTATTATTTTCTAATTTTAATTTTACTAAAAAGAAATAGACATTGCAATGTAGTTTAAATTTTGCGCATATAATAGATATATTTTCTATATTCAATAGATTTGGTATGTAGACTATTAATGTTAAGAACTTGATTAAAACGGTCGTTCTCAGCTTTATGTCGCCAATATAGAAACTAAATGCAGGGAATGATTAAAATTAAAATTTGAAGCTTTATTATTCAATACAAAAGACATAATTCGTTGTTTTCAATGATATTGATGTAGTTACAGCTATCTATATACATTTATATATAAATACATATATATGTATTTACTAAGTGAATTGATGTTGCCTGACTTAAAACAGATGACAAAGCCACAACAAAATTAATTATATTTTGTGTATCTGGCAAGTTTTAAACGACAGTTGTAAAAATTTTGACTTCATCAGATGTTGGGTTAGCTTTTTACAAATAATTAAAATAGTGCGTAATTTTCGTAATTTTTTGCAGTCTCAAAAAAAAATTATTTACGAATAATTATATACAAGAATTATTTCCAAGATCACTGAGATCACTATTTGGCAATACTCGAAATAGCTGTATGGTCAGCCAAAAATTCAATTAATTAAAATACTATAAAAAATAAAATTTTTGTTGTTGTATTTCACTACTGTTCAAAAAAACCTCTTTACGTGATTTTTTATAAAATGAAAAAAAATCGAATATTTAGTTCAGTAATAAAATTCATCCATTTGAAAGCAATGAACAATGATGCAATCAAATTGGAAATGGATTTTGAAACGGCAACATTAAATTGCTTCCTCACTCACCGTATTCTTCAGATTTGGCACCCAGTGATTATTATCTGTTAACAAACTTGAAAAGATAGCTCCAGGGAAAGAGAGTTGCATCAAATGATGTAGGTAGTTGAATAGGAAAGTGTGGTATATTTTGGAGGACTTGATGAATCGTATTATTTGAAAGGTATCCAAATGTAGAAAGATCGTTGAATTCGGTATGTCTTAAGCTCGACTGCTTTAATATAGGGGACTATATTAAAGCATAAAATATTATTTCCTAAAAATAATGCTTAGAACGGGTATTGATATATATATATATAATAACTTTAATGTAAAAATACCATTTAAAATGCTTAAACTGATTATAGTAATAATTTACACTTCAATAGATTAAATATAACATATTTATTGAAATTAATTATATATATAAAATTATATATATTAAATCGAAATTATTCACTACGTTCAACTTATTCTCTACTGCTTTCAGTTTTTTCTCAAAAATTGAATTTACAGTTGTTAAAAAAGATGAAGCTATCTATTCTTATATACGTGTCTACTTGTTTCGATTTAGGCGCGATAATACCGATTTCAGGACTCAAGTTCTGGAACTTGACCCAAACATATATAGTCCATTTATAGATATATCTATAGTGGAAATACCTTTCCGTACATCATCCAAATTTTCATGTCGTCACATCGTCGTAATTACAGTCAATTTCTGCTATTCGACTGTATATGAATGTATAACTATGTTGTACATGTTCACATATAATGCTAAAATAGTCATTAATTCTGTAACAGCAACATCTAACGCAAAATTCAAAAGATTTTTCTTTGCACATTTTCTTGGCATTATATTATCGAATCTGAATTATATACTGCAAGTAAATAAATGTGGAACTCAGCAACTGGTTTAATAGGTACGTCCGTAACGGCGCCATAACTTTGTTACTCGGCGATTTCAATATTAAAGTAGGCTCCGATAATTCCAACGTGGAGCGCTATAACCTTCACGCCTGTTGAAACCTGTAAACAAAAATGACGTTGGATTAGGTATATGCTTCACAGACCGAACGAAACCATCGTCAGTCAAGGACTTCGATGAGATCCTCAAGACAGAGGTCCACGTGTCGGCGCACCAGGAAGACCATTTAGAAGATCAATCCAATCAAAAATGGAAGCTGCAAATTACTCCTGGAATGACATCAGCCTTGAATCACGTAATAGAGTTCACTATAAGATGATGTTCGACGCTCTATGTTCCACTGAAAGATGAGGATAACAGAAGAAGAAGAAATGAACATAGCAACAAATATTTGGAAGACTTATATGTAAAAGTGCTTTAACAATTATTTATATAAATGCAACTATGCACGACTTTCTAAATAACATTATCAATCTTCTTCAAAAGCAGTCGTAATTCGAACGTTTGTATAACATCCCACATGAGATATCGATCTATCCATTTTGATTTATGAAGGCGGCTTTAGAGTAATTATTTAGCTTTTCAATATTTTTAGTTTATATAAAACCTATTTCAGTATAAAAACCATTCTCAACAATATAAAAATGATCCAAGGATTATGCACGTCTCTTAATCCGGAAAGACTTTTCACTAAATGGTGGTTATACTTTAACGTGTAATCGCTTACGTGTAACACATAGAAATGAATTATTTTCTTATTAAAACTTCGTTAAGTGACTATTGTGAATGCACAAAAATTGACACATATTTTGTTTCCGGCACAACTTCATTTCTTAGCTTAGACTGATTTCAAAAGTTTGCACTTTTTTAACGATGGAAGGAAATAAAGTTGTTAGCTTTGGAACCGAAAAAGTTACAAATGAATTTTTGAAGTTAGGTGATACCAACTGGATTAATGCCATGCGCAATGCTATATTAGGTAATCCTGACTTGTTCAAAAATAAGTTGGTACTTAACTTGAACTGTGGTCTTGGCCTTTTCGCTATCTACGCTGTGCAGGCGGGTGCATCCCATGTTTATGCTGTTGACAGTGGAGGCGTTCAGGTTTATACCCGTCGTATTATTAAAGAAAACAAATGTGACGAACGTGTTACTGTCATCGAAGGTGATGTGGAACAAATGGAGTTGCCTGTAGAAATGGTCGACGTAATCTTATGCGATTGGGTGGGAAACGCATTATTGTATGGTGCCAACGCAAAGCAAGTGATTTATGCACGTAACAAGTGGTTACAGAGTAATGGATTAATATTTCCAGATATTGCACGTATTTTTGTACGTCTAGCGTCAGATTTTAAAACTGTTGAAAATGGGGGCAGTGTGATTGGTAGTGATCTTGGATGTTCAATGAATTCAATGTTTCAGGATTCAATTGATACTGTCTGGTACTATGCAATGCCAAAAGAAAAGGTAACATTTGTAATATAATAATGACAGTTCCATTGGATAATTAAAAATTTTAGATCCGTAGTACAGGAGCACTGATTAAAGCAATAGATTTGAATACTGCTGAAGTTCAAGATCTTGCTTTTCACACAAGTTTGATTATGGAAACATACTCAAACTGCAATATTAACTCCATTGTGCTTTCTTACATGGTGATGTGTAGTAAAGCTGCATTTTACTATAATACCGATCCTGTCAATATATATGGACAATTCCTGCAATCTGTTTCATTTTTCAAAAGATCAAATTCTGTAGCAGCTGGATTATCTATTCATGCTGAAATAGCAATGACAGATGTTGAAAACAGTGATTATAATACTCGATTGCCAAAATTGAGGTGCCAATTACTTGATATTAATTCGCATGGAATACAAGCACTAAACGGAGGTTCCTGGTGTGTAGGACCTTATGCAAGAAAAGAAAAATCGAAATATTTCGACAATAACTTTTACATTGACTTGCTTTGGCCACAATTTGTTCGATTTGATGCTGTGCGTATAGCACAAGAATTAAAATTAAAGAATGATCGGGCACTTGATTCTATGCGAAATGTAACTGGTTCCTCTAATGGTCAGATTTCATCATCTGTAGAAGATTTGGAGGTTATGACAGACTGAAATAAAATGGATAAGCTTTGATATCAAATAAAAAATTTGCTGAAACAATTTATTTAAATTAATAAATATAATAAAATACTCATTATTTTGCTTTGCAAATATTATTAATAAATAATTAATAACTAGTTTTGTTTATTTATTGGTATTGCTTTCTGCAATCATCGTGATTTTTTGGCCTGTAATATTTTTAATCCAATTATTATGATATTAGTTACCACTTTTTTCCGTTTTCGATACTGTGAGTTGGTACTTTTATTTATTTATTTTTTGACGCTGTTTGAAATATTTATTTTGATTACATATCGTTTGTTTTTGATGCTGTTGGGTGGCACAGTGATTTTAGTTTTTTTAAAAATATATAAATACATTTAATATATATTGAGATAACTTCATCATTTAATGTTAATGCAGGCGAAATGAAGAGGCTTACTTTATAATTGAAATGAATTCACTTTGGTAATTAATATATAGATATATAATGTTATAGTTTAAATTATTAAATTAATTAATTAAGTAAATGAGGATTTTTCATTTTGTATTTCTGCTTCATTTATATATATATAGCGAATATTTAAATTGATTGTATCGCAAAATATCTTAAAAGTGTTCATCATAAGCGTAGTTTGATGAAGAGTAAATACTTTCCCTCGAGTTCATTCGAACTTTCTTCGAGTCTTATTATTTTTGAAGCTTAATTTATTTGTGTACTTAGTTTTTTACGTTGGGTAAGTTAAACTCATTTATATAGTTTTATTGGTTTAGACATGTAGACCTTCAAAAACTTCTACACTGTTTACTTCTTATATGCTTTGCCTTCCACTGTCACCAACGTTTATTTATAAATTCCAATGAATCACCAACGTGATTCATAAATGACAATAACAAATTTAATTTAGAATAAACTTATTAAAATAAAATTGACACAAGTTAAAAATATTATTTACAAATAATTAAGTACAAGAAATATTTCCAAAAAAAGACAATTTTTGATAAGTATTTGACAATACTCGAAAAACTGTATGGTCAACCAAAAATTCAATAAAAAATAAAATTTTGTTGTTGTAATTTACTACTGTTCAAAATACTTCCATACTCAGTTTATTAATACGACTAATTAAAGGTTAAGTTTAGTATAAGTCATATTAAGGAGTGTGATATCAATATATAGTCCATACTGATTACCATTAATACTTATTTTCAACTGACTTAGGATACAAAAAAGATAATTTTGTTAACATTTTATTATTATTGAATGATTTTATATGATTTTACATTATACTTTTTATATATAAAAATGCTCCATGATTTCTTTAAATTTTCGTATGTAAATTTGAATGAAAATGTATGTGTGTAAATTCTGTAAGCGAAATTACACACTTGACAAATTTAATGGACGCATAAATAAGGCTTTGTTCTATGCATTTCCTTGCTTGTCATTTGCATAATTTTAACCCATTACACGCTTTACAATTGCTAAACGCCAAATACTCATCTGCGCATAAATAATCCATTTTACAAGTTAATGTTCCGCTGTTCCTCCTCAACTTCACACGACGAATGCTGTAAATCGTACTGGAATGCATAATGGAAATTGCAATTTCATAGCACATTCAGCATGCAACTAACGTGAATAGTTCACTACTCATGGCTCTTAAACATGTGAGTGCAATGATGTTAAAGAGATTTACATTTATAATCACAATATGGGCTAAGACCAACATAAATTAAGACCCCGCACAGGCACAAGTCGAGAAACAACAATCACAATAACAACAGCATCAACTGACTAACATACGAGTATTCGGTTACTACACACATTATTAGGTCAAGAAGCTTATAATGTTAAGTGGCACATATATAGAGACAATTTCTTCTGCTTCAAATAGACATATGTGAATATCTACACGAATTATTGCTGTGTGGGTTAAGGAGGTAGAAGTTGGTCATAATTTACATACTACATATATGTATAGTAAAACATATAGTGGCATATCCTTCGACTTCTAAATTTAACATCTAATAGGTGTCGTAGACCAAATTAATATTAGTAAATGCAGGTAAATTAAACACTCTTAATATAGAGAAAAAGCCTACCATAAGATAATAGTAATATCAGTATTTCTTGTTATTTCAACTAAAAGCTAAAAGTACCATAATTAAAACTTGTAAGTAGAGTAGACATTGTAGAGTAGACACCATAGACACATATTCAATCAAGTCTTTGTGAACAGAATTTATTTTGATAGTGATACTACTTTAGAAAACTATTAAAAATATCCCAGTATTATGATATAATATATTCATATGGTCAGGTAGCTATAAAATTTATAAACCACTAAAAAGCTACAAAAATCTCATATCTTAGTTGTCTAACGTAAACAAAGTAAGACGTATCTAAATTCCTTGACACAAAAGATTCAAAACTAATAAAATAGTAAAACACCCATTGCATAGCTGGGTGCCTTCATCCGTGAAGACTTTGATAGGTTATAACCCTTTGTTAGCAAGGATTAGTGTTCAAAAACATTCAAAATAAATTCAAAGATTATTTTATAGTAATATTAAAAACAATATTTAACATACTTAACATATATATATTTCTCGTTCTAAATAGATCTGAACTCAGACTAATTGCTGGCTTTCTTACGGTGGTTAATAGACGTTAAATCTTACAGTGTTTGTATAATTACCAATTTTATTTGATTTTGTTTTGCGATTAGCTGGAAATATCCGAATAAAAACCGAATTAGATCTGGAGCTTGGTGCCAAAAGACATTATAAGATTTATTTGTTATCTTAATTTCTTTTGGATTTAGCTAACAATATTTTTTTCAGAGATAGTCAATAGAACTTATAAATAGTGGTATTCTACTTTCACTTCTAATAATAGTAAAAAAAAATTGATCTATCTTTGTGAAGGTTAGAAAGGGAGGGGATATCAAGCAAAGAAAGGGATATTATAAACAATCAGCTGCTTTTAGAGAAAAGATAAAAATTATTTAAAATACAATGTAAAAGGTTAGTTATGCATGCCATGAAATTGTTAAATAAATACCCGGCACTTTTTGGAACTGATGTTAAACTGTGATCAAAATTTTCAAAGAAATATTTTGTCATAAGGAAGATGTATAAGAAATGATTTAAGTTTCTTAGATTTATCCAGTAATATAAATTGTTTTTTTTTTCGTTAATATAATTACTTTACCTAACTTATTTTTTAATTAATTAAAATAATTTCAATGAAATATTTTTGAAAGATAACTCAAATAGATAAAGACAATGTTATAGAGAATATATCAATATGAGCTATATTTTAAGCTATATAATAAAGGAAATATGGAATCTTAAGCACAGTAGTAAACTGATTCCAGTTATTTAAATGTCATTAGAATATTTAACTGTGGTCATAACTTAACCAACTTTGTTTTTCAAAAAGTAAAAAACAATTCTAATGTGTATTATATTATTCTAATATTAATAATTCTACTAGCTTAATAATATTAGTTTAAATATTTTCATAAAATATATTAATTTTTGGTAAGCGAAATTCAAAAATTTCAAATAATTCCATAATGCAAATGAACTACAAACTTCTAATCCTATTTGTCAACCAGCATCAACTAATTTATCAAGAGCCTTCTGCATCCGCCGCAAAACAATTCTGCATAATCCATTCTGCATAAAATATTCCGTATGTTGAGCTCCACCACAGGGCATTTGAATACCCGTACATTTGGACAATCAAGTAATTTATTGTTGTTTTTGTTGTTATTGTTGTTATTATTGGCATTGTTACAGTTCCTAAATCGATTTACAAACTTACTTACGGAATTATTATTCAAATTTTATTATCTTCGGGCTAAATTATTGTGATTTGATGGAAATGAAATAATTTGTGTTATTGGCAATTAAAAGGTGTCATGAAGGACATGTTCTCTGAATTTATTGGCTTGTCGCATTATGAAAAAGAAGGAGTGGAAATACTCCAAAATAGAAAATACACTAAAAGGAAAAGCTTAGAAATTTAAAATATCTTTCAAATAATTTTCTATACATTTTAATAATAGCAAATTTAAGAAGATTGAATTATAATACTTTTATTATTAAATTTTAATTTATAATTTAAGTCCTAGTTACTGTTGTTCTACTCTTCACTGTATCACATAATAGTTGTTCTGTTTTTGAGAAGTAGTTAAACCTTATTTGATACAAGTAATATATGTATGTTTATATTTAAAAATATATTTTAATATATTGAATATTAAAATGATAATCTGTACGAAAGTATTCTCAATTATAAACAAATTTCATTTTAATTCCATGAAAAAAGTACTAGATAAAGTAAATGGACAATTCCTTATTTAATATATTAAAATAAAATTATGTTTTAGTTGCAAATCAAAATTAATATTTAAGTGGCCTCTATATCATATTTACTGAGAACTATATATTCTTTTTACATTAATATTATACAAAATGCAATATGATATTTGATGTGTTTTCATTTAAAATTGTGCTTTGTATTGTAGATATTTAGGTACAAAATTTGTTATAATATTTCTCTACAAGATAATAGAAATATACATAAAACGTTTGTAGATAGAAAAAAAATTAAATGGTTTTTAAGCCTATAGTGTGGTATACTAGAAATAATATGAATATGTACTAGATTACATTATCATATAATTTTTTTATAATAATAGATTAAATATTATTTTTCTTATATATATTATATATATTAATTTTGCTATAGTAAGTTAATTTAATATTTATATTGTATTGAGTTTATAAGTAAATAATATTTATTTAATATTTATAAAAACTAGTTATTAGATTAACCTAAACTTCCGGAAGACGGCTTAAAATGCATAGCTGTAAGCTTGTAACATATATGTAATATAATTGTATTAATTTCTATGTAACACAACAAATTTAAAATGAATTAAAAATAAAGCTAAAAATACTAATACTATTATTTTACTTTATTATTTTATAGTAAATTATATAAATTTGTATTTATATATATATATATATTATATTATAAGGTTATGTTATGTTATATTTATATATATAAAAATTATAATAAAAAGTATATTATTTTACAATTATACATACATTTTACTGTACACAACATTTATATATAATATATTACTTTGTTACATAGATATTTATAATAGTATTCTATTCTATATACTATTGTGACAAAGCTGCAACCCTTTCAGAGTGAAAATCATGTAATTCTCTCTCGTCAAGATGGCTTTAGGGAAAATCACTAAAATCACTAAAATCAAAATCTTTTACTTTTCAACGTATCTTCTAATTTGAAGAGTTTGAAGGTTTAGAAACCATGTTGAAGTTTATTAATTTGTAATATAAATACGATGTCAGTTTCGCAATTAACACTTTTTTCCTAATTTGAAAGGAAAATAAACTATTTGAATAATACAGGATGTTCAATAAAAATCACATATGTATTACTTTCCTCTTATAACATTGAATAATCTATGAGATGTATGGTATGTTGCACCAATTCGTTGAAATCATATATTGATCAGTTCAAAATGATTTTGTATGGTATAAAACTTATAAATTATATTTCTGAATTGTTCTCCATTTACTTTAGGCTATGTTACGTTGTACCAGTGATCCCTAGCAGATCCACTTAGGGCTATTGGCCCATTGTGTTACCGTATATAGAGGAAAACTCAGCGTTTAATACCATCTAGAACCTTTGGCGAGACTTAGAATGCTATTTTGTTACTCAAAAAACGATACTCAAAAAAGGTCAACACTACTCTACGATCCAATCTGCAAATTTTTTTTAATTTTTTATTTATGAAGATTATTTTATGTAGTGTTATAAGAAATCCTAAATTCTTGCTAATTATGTCTAACAGTACGTTCGGGATTTTACAATTTGAGTTCCTGTTAACACTACAAAAACTACCATTTGACACAAATTTTTCATTTACGGAATTAAGCTTTATAGGAAGATAAAGTTCAAGTAATCTGCGATAAATTGTCACAATAGAAAACTGTTCAACACAAATCTTTGGTAATTTTTATTTTTATTATTATATTATATTATGAAGTTTTTGAACTTCATAATATCTGTTTAATGTGAAGCTCATTTTATAAATTTATTTACTTATGAAAGATATGCTTCCGTTTTCTACACTAGTTTTTCTATTTCAACGTGTGAATTCAATTATTAAGCTTTAAAATTGATGGCATGGAATTACTATTTTTATGAACCTTAAGAACCATTTATAGACGATATATCCTGTTAATTGTGCTTAATTGATTACTGGCAACTAAACACGACATACAATTTCGCAATAATAAAATAAATTTTCGGTGCGAGTACGGAATATTAACACAAAATTAATGGAATTAATTTTGAATATCGGCAATTTGCGTCAACAAATTGAAGTTCATCAAAGCAGGTCAATTAATGTGATTCCTCAATAGAGAAGAAGGATAAGAAGGATAAAATGGTGTGCAAGGAGTAAAGAAAGGCAGTAAAGGAATTTCATGTATTTTACTCTAACTGCGTTAAAAGGCACAGCAGAAAATTTTTGTGGCCGTTTTCAGGACGTGCTCGGAATATTAAACTAGAATTATTGGTCACTTCAGCCTAAAAACAAAATTTATTTTGCGGTTAGTTGAAGTCTGAGCATGAATTTAAAATGGCACACGCAAATCCTTTAAAAAATATATTTTTGGTTTAAGTAGAAATAAAAAAAGATTTAAGTATTTAATTCCATGTTTTCAAATTTCTTATTTCATTTTTCTACTCATACTGAAAATGTGTAAATACTTACTTAAAGTAATTCTTATAAAATTTCTTAATTATTTTTTTCATTAAAATATTTCTTACAACTGCCGTAAATTGTCGGAATGCTGGATCAAAGCCATTAACAGTAGTCTGCCATATATTAAATATAACATTCATTTTTCTATTTTTGCTTAAAAGAGAAAAATGAAACATAATTTTTCATCTCACATGTTGAACACAAATCCACAACGTCAGACATATTACGCGTATTGCGCCCAAAATGACTGAGAAATTACGAAAAAAATTATGCTATATACGTATATAGTGTATATAATGCTGCACATAAGTACCACTGTAGAGTGTCTATATATCGGCGTTGCATATAAGAGTAAATAAAAAATCAGCAAACAAACAATTTCAAGCAGACATACACCCAACACACTCAACGCGTTCAATACGCCTCTGGGTTGTCTTCATTAGAACTCAATTAATGGCCCATGAGGTTAATGGGTTTTCAATGGCTGCAGTGGAGCGTACAAAAACACGGTACGCATATATATACATTTTGCCAGAAAAACAATTTCCACATTGTTACAAATATTTGCGTCAAAACAAAAAAACAATTCCCAAAAAAAAATTCAAACCAAATTTTCGGCATTCTCACAATATTATTATTTGCATTAAGGGCAAATATATAAATCCTTAAGGGAATGAAAACAATGTAAGCATTTCTGTAAAAATATACCAAGCATTACGGAATTCTCTGAAAATGATTTGTTATATTTTGGTTGTTGAAAAAAGAAATAATAATTAAAAAATAAAACAAAAATTACATTAGGACATGATTGTATTGCATTTGAGCTGCGGAAGGACGAAAATGAAAAACTGCTCAGTAATGAAAGTAATTAAAAGCTTAGTTTTCGGTTCTCTCTGAAACAAAAGTAATTTTCGATAGTTAAATGAAAATAATTGGTAATTATCCTGTACTAGGAACTCTACCTCCCTATATATGGCGTATCAACTCCATATTTTCATTATCTCCTTCTCCATATCCTCCTCTGCATATAATGGATGAATTTTTCCATATAGTAAATATATAGTAAAATAAAATTAGAAATGAAAGTTCATAGCTGAAGGTTTTCTTCCTAAAAATATGTAATTAAATAAATATTAAAATCAAATTTTTCAAGTCAAATTTTTTTGTATCCAAAAAATTATAAAAAAAAACTTATAAAAATATATCCAAATTTAAGGCAATTATTGCATTAGTAATTTATAACATATCACATCAGGAAGTCTCAGTTTTTAGTATTGATAACTACATTTTAATGACATAGTAATAGTTTATATATAACAGAATAAAAGACATATATCGCAAAAAAACAGTATTCTCTTCTGACGATTGAAATACAAGGAGTGTACAAAGAACGTGATGTTTAATGTCATAAGGTAAATATTTCTTATTCCAGTATGAGATAATTGAAATGATAGATAGTTAAAATGGCCATAAGGATGCATACGAAACGATTCGCATCCTCAATATAAGATACTTACTCTCAAAATTGAAAACTTTTCTTCATGAGCTTAAGAAAACCTTTTTACTATATTGTTGTCTCTACATTTAAATTGCTGATACAATAAATATATTGCTCCTTTTACTAGAGATCCACAGCAATAATAGAAATCCATTGTATTTTAGATTAATAAGCTTTTGCTAAATAAACAGTTCGATAAACAGGATGTTAAAAATCCTATATATTCTTTAGTGGTTTCGTTTAGTCGAAATGAGCTTTTAAGAAGTCAACTGCACTTCTCAAAGATTCTTCCAGATATTATTTGTGGCACAATTTCCACAATATGAGTAAACACACTGAATGTATTAAAAATGTTTAAAATTACTACAAAAAATGTGACAATTTTTGTAGTACAATGTGTCACCAACTCACATTGTACAACATCACTTTGTTGCAGGAAACAACATTAAATAACATCAAGACCTTGCGATTTCACTCAACATTTCTCAAGTTGAGCTTAAACTGTTGTCAGATAGAAGCTAGTGCTCTAACATATCCCATGGAGGACATTTAAACAATATTGTACATACCTAATGGCAATACCCAAAAAATAAACTGAATTAAAAATATTACCATTATCTCAACCATAAGTCTGTTTTTTTAAATATATATTTTTGAAACTGCTAAATAGATCACCCTGTATTTGTACTAACAGTATGAAATACTTTTATTTTGATACTGATTACATAAATAGTATGAAAATAAAAATATTTACTTAAGTACATTTATTTATATCAAAACATTCGCAATTATAAGCAAGATTAAAAGAAAATTTAGACTGTACAGGTATTGGTAAAGACAACTTTCCTGACTTTATTTTATAAAACCGTCGTTCTCTCTATGAAATAATCTTGTGTCCAATACTCTTTAACACCTTTGGAGAAATGTTTCAAATACAAATTTTATATTTCAGAGCCCTCACTTGACAAAATTTTAACCACGATTAAAGGCAGACATAATTATTTCTGATATAGTAGATATTTATATATAAGATTACGTTATTTCATTCAATCTTCTTCTTGTCTACTACTCAATAAAAAAACATTCTTAAATATATATTACATACATTAAACGAGATTAAAAGTATTTTTTCATTTATTTTCACATACTTATATCTTTGAATTCAGTTATTTAGCAAAATAAAGTTCATAATTTTGCCACAACAACAATTTTTGTTAAATTTTCTGAAGCGCAAACTACCAGTCCTGCGTGAAAGGATAATGCAGTATCATTTGTAATCATACCTCTGGCCTGTTAGTTGAGCTGTCACTTTTAATATAATCCCAACATTCCGAACTACACTTTTATGCTTTAACACTCAACAAATTCTGGCACAAGCAAAAATGCCCCCAAGCAGAAATGTATCTGGACGCACACTTACTCAAACCTAAAGGAGGATCTGTTACCTCCTTTTTGGAAGGATTTGTCCATTTAAATGTGCATTAAACACTGAGTTTTCTGTTTATTTTTTGACATAACTGAGTTGTGGCTCCACATATGGTTTTGTGTTGTTCAATTAACACTTTCTCCACTTTCTCTTTGCTTTCTTTTGTTTATTGCAAAATATTTAAATGAAGTTGAGTGAATGAGTGAAACCACAAAATTCTTTCACCTCAATTAAAATTATTTAAAAAAGTTTTGCTGTAATAAAAATATTTCAAAATTTGTTGGAAATAAAACGAAAAAATTTATTTTGCATGACTTTTAATTTTAATATTACTTTTAAATTTTTTGGGGATTTTTTTCTGTATTAGGCTTTTGAAGTTGCTCAATTACATCAACAAAAAAAAAAGATACAAATTTTTAATTTTCCGTACTAATGCGCTTCAATTCGAATTAATTTGGCAAAAAGAATGACTTTGAAGAAATTTTAAATGTCTCCGATTTGTGAAGACAAGATAAATTTTTTTAAAATATTTAAATCAACGAAAAATTAAAAATTTTTGGCAATTTTTTTATTAATATTTTGTTTTTATATCTACGAATTTTCGATGTCAACAAAATGCTCAATTACAGAAGCAAACAATCTAATAACCGTCACTAATGATTTAATCTAAATTCAGATATATTGTAAAATGATTTTTTTGTTTTTTATTTACAAAAATATAAAAACATAATTAATATGTTTAATTTAGCATAAATAAATTAACAAATTGACGCATGCAAAAAACCTTTTGGAATTTAATGCATTAAAAAGGGGGCGGACGGATGAATGGTGCAGGAAAACTATTATTCATTGGAGTGCCACTGTTTGGTGTTGATATGCGAACATAAATTATCGCAAGGTCAGACCAATATAAACTGCCATGTACTACACACACTTTATGATAATAAATATTCTTACATATGTGCGAGTATGGAAGTATTTCGATGCTCTGTGCAGATATGGAGAGCTCTGCTACGTTGGCTATTTTAGGCTTCATCAGTTTCAGTGCAAAAAATCATTTGTTACGCCATTTCAATGTTTACATACGAATCTACAAGAAAAGGTCGACCAAGTCATCCCAGCCAAGCCATGCATGGACCAAAGCATCAGTTGGTCAGCAAAATTAAAATGCCGGAAAATAATGGACACTAACGTAAATTGACTAAAAAGTAAAATACAATATTAAGCAAATCTGCAATAAAAAACAAAACGTAAATGAAAATCCATTCATGAAAGAGATCCATGCCACCCTACCCATTGCAGTAGCCAAAATGAAGTCAAGCGTTAATAATTTGTGACTTACGCAACTTATGTATTTCGCATGTGAATGTAGAGATAAAAGTTAAAAGATACAAAAATTGGGGATTAAAAAGTTGTTTTGTGTATTACATGAACATTTATTAGGAAAGGTTGTAAAAAGCTGCTCAGTATGTCTTTTTAGAGGAAAATTAAATAGCTTTATAGAATATGTAGTCAAGGAAATGTAGTGCTTAGTATATTAAATTCTTGGGTAGAAAAATATTCACAACGAAGCTGACGTGTTTAACAGTTTTAATATTAAGTAACACTCGTACCGCTTATTTCCAAACGAAAAAGACTTTAAGCACTGGAAACAGTTTTGAGCTTCTATAGGTGGACCCATAGTTAATCATTTAATGAATATTAAATAATAATTTGCACTATTAGATTGTCAATAAAAATAAAAACAAGAATACTTACAACGAGTGTGTTTTTAGCTACATGAGAACAATGTTTTGACAGCTAAGAATGTTAAACTATGCTGACATTTCTATCCAGTAAAATTTGGAAATTCGCATTGACTCGTTTAACACTGGAACAATGGATCCAAATTGTGGAAATTTACTTAGAAAAAAATTAAATTATTCTTCAAGTTCATAGGGCATTTCGTCGAAGAATTGTGTTTAGTTATGAAGCTCATTTGTGTTTAGCTACGTCGTCATATATATAGCGAAAATATTCCCTACGTCATTAATGAATCTCCATTACATTAATTAAAATGGAATCTTTGGTGCGGTTTACACGCTCTTCACATCATCAGTCCTTATTTCTATTGAAATAGAATTTGTTTTCAAAAATTAATTAAATAAACATCGGCGAAATTTGGTTCCAACACGACGGTGCAACTTATCGTACAGCGTCCTTAACAATCGATTTATTACGAAATCAATTTGATAACAACTATATTTCCAGAAGTGGTTCTGTTTCTATTACTTTTTATGGAACTATGTTAAGTCGTTATTTTATGCTGACAAACCACCAACTCTTGAAGCATTGGAAGCCAGTGTTCATGCCAGCATTGACGATTGACTCCATACGGCCACATTTATTGCAAAATATAGTGTTAAATTGGACTGATCAAATGGTTCATGTAACTTGTAGCCGCGGCGGACATATACCAGAAATCGTATTCAAAAAATAAATGCTATGAAATTGACTACCAGATTATAATAAAAAATTTCATTCCAACAATATTTCTGTCTTGTATTATTTCTCATGCAGATTTAAAAACACCCGATATGTGGACGGTTTTATATGATCAAATAATTTTAAAATGAAAATTTTATTTTGCTTTCGACAATGAACGCTCTTAAAGGGAATTTAAGTTGTTTTTGTAATACATTAATTTTATTAATACTATAAGTTAGGTAGGTAGGTGAAGTGAAAAAATTATCGAATCCTTCTTAATTAGCTAAGAAAGCCGTTTTGATTTCACATTCCTCGTAATTGTTCAAATCATTTATATTGATTAATGCAAGTGTTTGGCCAATATAAATGTTGGAGGCATGACCGAATGTATTAAGGAATGGGCCACCTAAAAACTAGATCCTGGGCAAGTCTTGACAAAAATTTAACAAATGCGCCAGTAGACATACGAATTTGAGATTCGATACGGTAGGCCGAACCTGGGTCCATGCCTTCCTACAGTCCAGTGTCGTATTAGCCCCGATATTATATCAGATACTACCTTTTTTAACTAAACTACATCGAATTGATAATCATTATTTTATAGAACTCTTTGACAAAAATCTGCTTCATCACTGGCTTTTACCAACAATGCATGATAAAAAAATTCTATATGAAGCAAAGAGGATAGTACCTATCTATTTTACTTCTTCTTCGAAAAATGACCATAGGCAGTATCATTAAGTACGGGAACGTCCAAATTTAACCCCTATTCGAAAATTACGTTTTTTGGTCATACATTTTTAAATCAAGAAGTCACTTGTAGATTAAATAAAAAACTATACAGCCAAAAAACTGTATCAATTGATTTCCATTACAGTATTTGGAAATACTCATAGTAGGAATTAATAGTTTACGATAAGGTGGTTCAAGCAAAATTGTACTGTTTTAAAAAAATAAGATTCTATTAGTTTAGATATAAGATAGAATCAGTTTTGTACACTGTTTATTTACTGAGTTAGATATACACTCGATTTTATAAATTTACGTTTAGTTTAAAATGACTTTCCACCATTAACTATTACTAGTTACAGTTTCAATTATATTTACGCTAAAAGACTTATAACAAATGTTGACAGGTGGATCATAATGATATGTAATAACCAAATTTAAAAGATGAACAAGATTGTAATAATATTTCATTAATTGCTATGATATTTCCTCTAAATTACTAATGAGTTCTTTGAATGTAGCTAATGAACGAGTAAAAGGCCGACAAGTACAATTAAATGGTATTAACTTATTATAATAAGTTTAAAAAATATCTGATTGATATTTCGTTTCATTAATAATAATTATGTGCATTTGTATAGCTATGGTTAAGCATTTGTTTAAAAAATATCCGTGATATTTCATTACTAGTTTCATTACTGCGAAACAAGAACAAGTCCTCAATTTAAAATTAATTATTGTTGTTAAATTCTTTTACAATTATTTTTTGAAAATTTCAATAATATATATAAGATTTTTATTTTTAATAAATTCATTTTTTTAATTATAACATGAGTTTGTCAACTTAATACTTACCTACATTTACTAAGACAATTGTTCTGATCTATTTTATGTTACTTTTCTCTTCTCTTCTCTCAAACTGTTTTGACCACATTATATCAAAAAATTACTGGTTGTAGTATGGCTAAAATGGATAGACGCTTCACGTGCAGCCTCTCGCAGACTCACTCCTAAAGCTATTGCAGCCACATCACTTATATACATATACAGGATTCATGCTAAGGTCCATATATCATATGAGATAGGTGATCTCATGGTCTATATACCACATTCTACATACTAGTAGAAGCCCAGCTAAAATATGTATATATAAATATATAACATATATATACATAGTCAAATATAAAACATTTATTGAAATTCAAAGGGAAGAGGGAACTTCGTTAATCTTGTTTAATGTCGACAAATGACGGAAATTTAGTTGAATATTTAAAAATCTGAACAAGCAAAGATGGCGGATACTACTAGAATTTATTAACATTATTATTATAAAAATGTTTAGTATCTGTAAAGTTTTTATTTCCAGCTGTGTTTTATATAAACACAACATTTAAATTTAAAGAGCAGCTATTCGCACATGGACACTTTTAAATGTGTAATGTAACTTTCTCATGCTCAAGTGTACATTTGTGTACACAAAGTGTTAACACAATTACACTTGTGCATTTTTATTAGCATTTGAAAGTTGTGGGCCCAAGTTGCCCCATAATAAACAAGTGTTGTAAGCTAAGTACAGTTAACCCCAAATGCTATTCCTGAAGAAACTTTAACTAAAATTGTGTTAAGTAAATATTTTAATTCAAGTTTGCTGGTTTAAATGAAAAATATAATAAAAAGAGTAGTAGAAATTATGGGTATATGTTTAAGGAATACTTACACATTTTTTTAAAATTTTTCATTTAAGTAAATACTTAGTAATTACTATAGTTATAGTCCGACATCGAACATTGCAATTAATAGAATTCGCGGGGAATATTAAATTTTTAAATTAAATAGAAAGACATTAAAACAAAGTTTATTAGAGAATAATACCAATGAATACTTATTTTTATTTATAATTACACAATTGCAATCAAACTTTATGATTATAAATTGTTATTTCAGCATGCATTTTATTGCAATTAAGATTCATTACATCTGCCTTATATTTAGATCTTTGAGTATTAAAATTTTAGAATGTGGTATGGAATTTTCCTGAGCTCATTGTATGCATGTGTAATTAAACTGGTTTTATTTTCTTAGTCTGAAATCATGTTCGAAGTTGCTGAGCAACCTAATTTTTCTCTCAGATATCTGCAACCCTGAAAGTAATGGGTAAAAGTTCAAAAATTGAGGTTTTAAAGGGTTATAAGAGATTTTTATTTTAAAAGACAAAACTTGCAATGAATAATAAAACCCAAAATTATATATTCTTTTAAATTTTTTGGGTGGCTAAGTTCGAAAATGTTAATTAAAACAATCTATTATGCCTGAGATAGGTAAAAAATTCTGTTTATATTTTTGGTGGGAGGACATGCAAATTTTGTAATCTTGAATGCCTTACTGCTAAACCCATTTTCAAATTTTGTATATCAAATGAGTGTTAACTATTAATTAGTATATGACTTTCTGACTTCCATTTTACTTTGGAAGCTTATGAATTTAATATGTTTTATAAGAACTAGATAGATTTCATATACATTTTGGCTTTGTACACTTTTTTAAAAGCAAGCAGATTATTTTAACTAAATCCCTATCTCCGAATTCTAAAAGACCTGTAAAATCCCTATCCTGTATATGAATAAAAGTTATTGGATTTGTGTTTTTTCAGTATACGTGTATATATAGTATACGTTCTTTTATATATACAACGAATACTTGTAAGAATATATGAAATCAAGATCATCCATTTCAATACTTACATTTGAAATATATATTTATATTGGTAAAACCACTTTTCCTTGAAATTTTAAGATTGCAGAAAAATTTGTATATGTTTTCAACGTATTGAACTCTTTGGTAATTTCCTCAACCTGCATTTTTGCCTAACCTCTTCAGAGGAGATCCAATTAACCGTGATTCGCTTCGCATATTTCAATATCATTTCCTTTCTAAATTCAAACAACAATCAGACCCAGCTACTGAGTGAGTTCTTCGCTAATATAAACTTTTTCATTGTTTTCCTAAGTTTTTTTATTTTTTTTTTTGAAATTTCATATTCAGTATTTAAGACATAAAAAACTGGTAGCGGAAATAAAACGGAATTGAGTTTAAGGATTTGCATAACCCGTAGCACAAATTGCATAAAACTGAATCAATGAACTTTTCACTACAGACAACGACTGCAAGAAAGCAAATAAAATTAAATTGAGAAATAAAAAAAAATTGTTTAGTGATGAAAGATGAGTAAATTGCATTTAGCAGAAAAAAAAAATTAGTAAAAAATTCTAAAGAAATTTCTGTGACAGCTCAGAAAATATTGAAATGTTCGAAAACCATGCCAACAACGTTTCTGGTATTTTTCAAACAATTTGACATGGTTCACAGTATGAAAGAAAATGCCAAACCAAGCAAATTCCACTTTCCACTCTAAGACATAAGATGCTACGATGCTGCCTCGTCATCGCTACCGCTGGTGATGATGATGAGGACGACGGCGATGATTGAGATAGTTACCGCCGCTGGAATTTTTCACTTCCTTATTATGCGTTGGCCTTTGCATTCGTTCGCGCAGACACGCAATTGAACGTGCATCAATATTTCAATATTTCAATTGCAGGAATATTATTAAAACGCATATAGATTAATAAAATTCACAGGATTTATACCTATATAATATTTGATTTACGGTGACAAATTTATAAGGTGTGACTCTTATACGTTGAATTTTAATGGAATGGAGGTTTATATGTTTTATGTAAAAAGTTTAAAAATTGACTTAAACAAAAATATATGAAGCGTTTGTATGAAGTTTTTGAAAATTCATTATTGAAGTACATATCTATGTGATCCTTAGATTTATATTTTAAAAATTTAGCTTGAATAATGAAAGTAATATAATAAAGACAACGATTTTTCAATTTAAAATGAAGTTTTATTTATTAACAAAGGATGATGTCGACTGTAAGAAATGCATTTTCCACCTTCTATAATAATTTCTATAATATAAGTTTTCTCACATCAGGAAGTATCCTAAGACCGACATTAGACATTTATACATTTTTATATATTGACATAAGTCAATAAAAATTGTACTAATATATTAAATTTTGACTTGGGTGTGCTATCGCACTTTATTTAAGAAATACTAAATTCTAGAGAATTCTACATATATAGTTACTTGTGTATTTCAATTTAAAATTCAAATTAATGATCATTGATTATAAAATACCGTCATATAAAATAACTATTAACTAAGTTAACTTACTCAATTGAACAAACAACTCGTTTAAGATTGCGGCCTGAAACAATACTCCTCTACCGGTTGCAATATAAGCTTGCTCAAAGCACGAGTCTCATATATCAAATATAGCAAGTATTTCTTCAAACTGAACCGTCTAAAAAACACATGATATTTTCAACGTTTTTGTCTGATAGCTATTTCGATCACACTTTTCGTTAAACAATGTCAATGCCTGTCAATGAGATAGAGAAAACATAAAAATTTACAATCCAAATAAATGTTTTCATTTGAGATGACATCTGTTTAATGCTTTTTTGTGCTTGAGAAGGGCAGGCACTTCTATGCGACATTTTCTTCCCCAGTTTTCATTTGGACACACATAAATATTTTAAATAAATATATTTTACATAAATATTTTAAAATATTGAACTAATATATAAAACTACATTTTTAATAGTAATCGTATGGATTACAAAATTCGCATTTTGATTTCGTTTACAATTCTAAATATCAACCTGCAGTTAAGAAGAGACATGGTAAGCACCTCTTTCTGATACTACTATTATTTGGTAATCTGATCTTGGGATAATGCTATGCTGGTTAACGGAAACAGTCTTATTTATTAACAAAGCGAATAGGGATGTCCACTAGTAGTGTCAGAAATGTAACTATCCGTTACTTTGTATTCGTTACTCAAGAAATACCTGAGTAACGAATACAAACTTTTTATTGTATTCGTTACTTTTACTCATTTTACCAATGAGTAATATTTATTATAACTACTCTTTCGAGTACTTAGTAACGATTACTTCTAAGCAATTGTTTTTGCGATATAATAATAACTACTTTATTGTGAACAAAATTTTTCTTCGCTATCAAATTCATTAAAAATGTTTAAAAATATTAATATAAAAAAGTGAAATTTGTAATCATTTGAACCAGTAGGACGTGAAAAGCTAAATGCAAAATATGCGGATCAAACAATTAAATAAAATAATAATTCTAATTTATTAAATCTATAATTTATTATAATAAATATATATGCTTTTAAAAATTTCTTTTATTGCCGAAAAAAAGCATTTAAACTTCAGTAACGACTGCACAGTAACGAAAGCGCAGTAACGAAAACGCAGTAACGAAAGCGCAGTAACGAATACTGAGTAACGAATACATACTCGAAAAGTAACGGGTAGTTACAAATACGCAAAAGTAACGAAGTTTGGCACCACTAATGTCCACTGTAAGAAATACATTTTTCTCCTTTAATAATAATTTCTTATTTGTTGCATATTTGTAGGGGCAAGAAGTTTTGAACTTATTACTATTACATTTCTTTCAGGCAAAATGAATGAATATAGCATTTAACTGTACATAAAAGAAGTTATTGAAATGTGAACACTATTGATAACTGATCGCTTTTGTATCTGTTCTCTTTTTCAGGTTGATAACTCTTCTACAGAGTAAATCGGGTACTAACTTCTAGTGAAATCTTTTAACTAGAATATTGAAAAATTTTAGCTTTTTTCTGTATAGTTATTCTGAAAGTTTCTATTGTCAAATACTAATTGATGAATGTGATCTTATTACGGACATAGTTATGGTATAAATAATGTCTTTATATATATTTTTTTAAGTTTGTAAATTATAATTATAGCCTATGAATAGATTTTAAGAAAATATATTCTGTCTTGCTCTGTAACTCAATATTACTATTCATGGTTTTGTGTCGTAAAGGTAGATTGTGTTATAATTGCAATAATCTAAACTTGAGTCTCTTATTATCAACAAATGTAATAAAAATATAGCTTATACTACATTACCTCAGTTCACTTGCATAAATAAAACTTAATAATATCCTTTTATGTGCTTAAATACTGTAAACCACAAAAGGATTTAAATTAACTTTCCACAACTTTTATTCTCAGTTGCAATAAATCGGAGTGCAGCACCTGGAAGCAATATTAAAATTACACTAATAACAAACTTATACTACAATAACAAAAATAACAGTATTAAGCTAAGTAACAACAACAAAACCACAATATTAAACAAAACCATAGCAACAACATCAACGGCATTAACCTAAAATAACAACAAAATTAAATTGCAACAATACAACTACAACTACAAAACAAAACAATATTATAAGGGCATACAGTAACAACAAATGCAATAGCAAAAAAAACCAGCAAAACAACAGTTGTGTCAATAACAACAACACTAACCTAAAGGAACAACAACTTTGTTAACATAAACTCCATAATCATAATGAAAATGTGACAAGCAAAAACAAATACAATAAATAAAATAAGAGCACAGGCTATACGATTTGATACTCTTATAACAAAATCAAAAAAAAAAAAAAAAAAACAGCAATAACAAAAATAACCACTAGACAAGCTTCTTGCAGTGACAACAAAAACAGATGTTAAACTTTCGCCTTCTGTTACGGCAGGTTACAGGCGGGCACGCCTTGCCTGGTGAGAAAATTAAATTTTAAATTATTGCATATAATATGCAAAAACAAAGTAGAAAACAGTAGTTAAAAAAATGATAGTGACAAAAAAAACAAAGTTAAACAATATGCTTACATAAAAGACATTAAGTGTTTGTAGGTTAAAATTTTATACAATAGATAGAATAGATAGGTAGATAGTGCAGTGTGAAAATGGTAATACACGTATGAGGCTAACATCCAGTTCTGTTATAAAAAGTAGAAGAGTATATTTGATTTATTTCTATTTAAATTTTTTTATATGGGTGAGTTTTTTGTTGTAAGAGTACTTAGTGTTCAAGTTACAGAATTAATAATTTTCTAGATCTATGAAAGCGATATTGAAAAAATAAGAGTATTTTGTTTAAATTTTAAATTATTTGAATATGTACTCTTAACGCTGTTTTAGCTGTTTAAATTAACTAATCCGAATATATTGTTTATAGATAACATTTATTTTTGCCAAGTCTGCAAATATCTCTACAATTATTTTTTTTTTTTAAAACATACATGAATTTATTGCATCTTCTCTCACAATGAGACTAACAATAAGTTGTAAAATCTTATCACTAATTACATAATAGTAAAATTTTTATTTTAACTATACATTGCATAATATAAAATAAAATAAGTAAAGCTTATATCACGAACCTCACTTAAATTGGTGGGTTGAATTTCAGTGGAATGAGCGTAAGGTGGATTATTAAGAAATCAATTAATCCTTATGAGATAACTAAAAATAAGAGTGGTATTTACTTGAATCTCATGAATTTTAGTTAATGCCTGGATGGTCAGCTCTTTTTAGGCGGGAAGTAATGTATTGAAATGCGAGATTCCTACATAAGGGGAATATACCATGGGGCAATTATTTTAAATAATTTTTTCTGCTATTAAAAATAACAGTATTTTGTTTAAGTATTAAATTATTTGATAATACTTAAACAAAAATCAAAGTTTTCGATATTAATTAAATTAAATTTTAATATCCTTAATCAACACTTAAGTTGAGTATTCTTATACACTTTTTCTTTCATAGGAATATACCATTTTTGCGGAGTATTAAAAAATTATCGTTAAAAATAAAATGTTTGCACCACATGCTCCGCAGACTTAACAAGAGCAACCACAATTCAATTTAAACTTAAGTGCAGTTGTTGCTGTTAAGCATTCACACACAAATCAGTATTTATGTGTATATGCTGTTGCATTTATGTGTGTGTGCAGAAGTTTAACAAGTGTTTTTTGATAAGGATAAATTTTGTAGGCATATTAAGCACGTGCTTTACGTACGCTGTGTTAAACGAAAACAAAAATCAAAAAAAAATAAGTAGAAATTGAAAAATGTAAACAAACTATACCATAAGTGCATAAAAATACATACAAAAGTAGCCGGCAAAAATTTATCCGCGCAATGGCAGAGGATAAAAGAAAAGCTTTGACTGCGAGCTTTTATGCAGTTTTGGTATAAAAGCACTTTCGATGCGAATTAATGAGGCAGTTGCGATTTAATGCGTGTATAAACAAATTGTGGGAATTTGTCGGATATTAAAAGGAAAAAATATCTGAAATATATACAAGTAAAATTGCAATCGGTAGTGACTTGTTTGCATTCTGCATGCAATTAATTAACAACAAAAAAGCTGTATGGTAGCAGTTATTGTGGCATTTGTGGTTGACGTAGTGAAACCCACATACATATTTTTTAAATGAAGGCGGTTATAAAATAGTTTGAAGTTTTGCAAACAAAAAAGAACAAAATATGAACTAATTAAGTGAAAATATAAATTCATGAAAACTTTTCGTGGTTAATTAAAGTTGTTATATGTTAGCAAGTAGAGGAACTTTAATAATAAGAGAAGTTAATTTATAAAAAAAAATTCAAAATATTTATTTAGAGGTTAATAAACGATGTTATTTATTAAAAATAAAAAAAGTATTTAATTTTATAAAAAAAGACAACAATAATTCGTGCGAATATTATTGCCTCACACAAATAAAAAAAACACAGCAAATAAAGCAATTATTCTGTTGCATAAATAATAACATAAGAAAATGGCTGACATTGTTCTCACAAACAAGCATAAACAGGCTTGTCTTAATATACTGTAATCAAAGCTCTAAAAAAATAAATAAAATAAAAAAGTGTCATATTAAAAACATAAAGCAAAGGCTAAAAGCAAACGACAGAGTTTACGGTATTTTTGTTTTATTGTATGTTAAGAATGCTGTTACACAATTGTTGTCATAACAACATTTACTCTTATTAATTCCTTTTCATAACTTTGTGCTCGTGTGTTGTTGTTATTATTTTGTACTGATTAAATTTCATTACTTTGCGTGAAGAACAACAACAACAACAAACAATAATAAGAATCATAAACAAGAAAGAAAGACCAACAACAAGAACAGCATCTACAAAAGAAATATCAACAACTTTGGGGCATTTATGCATGTGTGTTGTGACTTGAAATTTATGCTTTTATGTTAATGTTGTTATTGTTGCTGCCGTTGACTGACAGTATTTGTTTTTTGGCATTTCATCTGGAGTAAAATGTAATTTATTTATTTATTATTACCTTTAACAAAAGCATATGGAAGCAGTTTCCGTTTATTAAAATGGCGGCTTAATCAAAATGTAAGTACATCGAAATTTATGAACATTATTTGTACGAAAGAATAAATTTATTCTTTTGATTGTTTATTAAATTTAAATTTCAAAAAGCACAAATTTGTATAATAATTAAAAAGCTAAAATTAGACTCAAAATTTTAAAATAATAACTTAAGTGTATATATTATTA
The DNA here is from genome assembly GCF_002237135.1 of Teleopsis dalmanni. Taxonomy (NCBI): domain Eukaryota; kingdom Metazoa; phylum Arthropoda; class Insecta; order Diptera; family Diopsidae; genus Teleopsis; species Teleopsis dalmanni. The sequence goes on from NC_051847.1 coordinate 121,300,193, forward strand.
TGTTGATTCTAGTTGAGTCAGTGCACTTGAGCACTTTTACTCTCTATTAACTGTTGGGTTTCCTCATAACCCCTCTCTATGCCTTGACTGGATTACTTCATCAGATTAAGCAATAAATGTCCTCAGATCTGCATATCTCCCCATTTTGAGATTCGATAACGCGGTGTTTGTAAATCTGTCAGTTTTCGTAAATATTTTCAGGGCTCTATCCTTTATGTATTTTTTGATCAGATCAATTTTGAGATCCCTGAGAATATGATTCGTCCTAATGTACCATGGTACTTTGAAAAATCTTCTCAGACCTGGCCTTGTGCAATTTTTAGCTGGCGAATAGTAGTGCTTGAAGTCTTGCTGAACGCTACACATCTATATAGAAGTGTAGGTCGAATTATTTGGTTACATAACAGCTTCCTGTTCTTAGCATTTAGATTTTCATTTTTGAATAGCGGTTGGGAGTGATGAAGAATTTTGGCACAGCTAATTCTTTTTAGTTGACATTTGTAAGCCATGTGAATCGTTTGTGCACCGTGTTGCCTAGGTATTTTATGCTATCCTTCCAGTTTATTACCATATCTCCCACTCTCACTATCTTCTTATCCACTTAATAAGCAGCGCCTTCGTTTTTTCATTATTGATTATTATTTTCTCCAGGATGAGGTTTATATGCTCTTGAAATGTGTTGGTGATGTTGAGAGCACATTTATCCAAGTGTAGCATTCACGTATCGTCAGCGTATAACGCCAGAGTCGAGGCACCAAACATTGGGATAAATGTTGTACAGAGTGGGGGAAAGTAGCGATCCTTGAGGAACCCCTATTTACTCCCATGTATGAAGCCGCCAATGATTGAAAATATGGAAAATCATAATTTTATTATATTATTTAGTTGTTTTCACATTATGTTCCACGAGCCATGCTAGCATGGTCAAATCATTTTCTATATTATGATTTGTCAAAAGATTTTAAAGTTTGATTGTTAAACAGATATTTAGCAATGTACTGAATTCTAAAGTTGTCACAGTAAGGATATAGAGACTCATCAATTTTCTAATTTTTTTTGTTAAAGGATTTTGAGATGTTTCGAGTTTTCAGTATCCTTATCTCATTGTCATATATTTAAAATGAGTACATCAGCGTTGTTTTAAGTTTGGTATCCCATACTATCATCTTCAATATAAAAAGCATTATAAGTTGCAACTGCAAGAAATGAATCCCCAGTAGCAGATATTTAAATTCTTTCATTTGTTGAAAAGTTTATGTGGTAATGATAATATGTAGTTTAATTTTGTGCACACATATTTACTTCGATAATAATTAAATTCGATAATAATGTGAATAATTAAATACAAGAATTATCTCCAAAATCACTGATGATAGGTATTTGGCAATACTCGAAACAGCTGTATGGTCAGCCAAAAATTCAATTAATTAAAATAATATAAAAAAAATTTTTGTGGTTGTAGCTCACTACTGTTCGAAAAAACTCTTTTCGATAAAAAATTTTATTTTGCTTTTATTCCCATTAATCAGTGATCCAAATTTTTTGCAAACTTCAGTTTTTAAAAAGTTGTACTTCAGCTTTTTTATATTATTATCAATGATTATTATATATTTTAACCAAAGAGTCTTAACCAAAAACCAGTTATAATTATTTTTTATTGCGTTAAATGCTTCAGCAGCTATTTGCCTTTATATCGAGAAAGACAGTATATATA
>NC_051847.1:121302006-121332180 GCF_002237135.1 Teleopsis dalmanni
ATGCCGATTATTTAATGCTATCCTCCCAGTTTATTACCATATCTCCCACTCTCAATCTCGACAGGTTTTGTCTCCACTTACGCATAATAAACAGAGCCTAGGTTTTTTTTATTATTGATTTTTAATATCAATTTCTGGAAATACTCCAGGATAAGGTTCATATGCTGTTGTAGTGTGTTGGTTATGTTGAGAGCCCATTTATCTGAGTATAGAATTTTATAACTTTAATCTGTAAATATAATGAGTTTGCTGCTTTTTTTTAGCATTTAGCAATAAATTTATAAGATGGGCTTTAAATAACTGGAAATCTACTTATAATATTCTGCTGGAAATGTTCTATATTGTTTGTAAGTATTTCATATTAAGTTTGATTGGAATAATAGAAACTGGAAATTAGAATAATCTAATAATAGAAACTGGGCATTCTTTTAAAACTGAAATTTTTAAAAAATAAATATTGAATTATAACTAATATTGGTTTTTACAAAAATAAACGTACTTAAATTATTCTGTATCCGTTGATAATTGTGAAATAGTAAATGTATCAGCAAATGTAAATAAAAATGAACTGGAGCAATTTGTGTAAAAGTTTTAATTTCCAATTACCTAGTTGGGACCAAGAAAGAGAAAGAGAAAGAAAGAGTTGGGACCATGTTGTGAAACACTAGTACAGCCTGAAGCATAAAAACGTTATCTAGTTAGAAGTTTGATTACATTAAGTATAGTCTAAAACCTATCTCTAGGCGCCAATAACTAGATTTCTGCGATACAGCAGCAAAGACTTAGGATCTCATTTGCAACTATTAAAATATGAACAACTATTAAAATATTCAGTATGGATCAGTACGTAGAGAGTAGAGAGTAAGTAATTAAACTGTGTTCTGTATAATTAAGAATAAGAATAATTTAGAACCAAATTCTGTTGCTTGAAGTCACCTTAATTATAGTATAATTAATGTATTACGATTTAAATAAACTTACTTCTTTTAAATTTGCGATTGGATATTTTATATACAATATTTAAAAAAAAATACTTAAAGAATAAATATACCAAATATGATTTAGAACTCAGGTCCCTACCATTAAACATTTTTTTAGTGTTCGTTCATGTGAATGCATATTGAATAACTTTTATTAAAGTTAGTTTTGGTGTGTTTACACAATATTCAGCGATAACAGAATTTAACAGATTAATTTTATTTAAGTTAATTGATTAATTAATTTGTCACTGTTATTTTTATGTTGCTAAGATTACATTCTATATAAATGAAAAATATGATGTAAGAATTTGTGATTTTTACATTTTATTTGACAATTTTTTATAAGGGAACTGTAATCTTTAAATAGCTGTCTGACGAAATATAAAATTTGAATAGAGAATTCGATGTTGTTATTAATAGATCTGGAGTCAACTCAATAGAATTCATAATTTTTTTACTACTTTTCTGGCGGAAGTAAAAGTTATACAATGATAGAAGCGCGAAGACAGTTTTATATTCAATTATTTTGAAGAATATTTACATAACTCTTAAATTTTACATTATAAATCGAAGTTGTTGCAAAGCTATTTTATGTCAATATTCGTTTAATGTTTTAATTAAAAATAGATTAACGGTTATAAAACAGACGGTAAACCTGTTAACAATATTTTTTTTTGTGAGAATCATAATATTATACGAAGATCCTATATATTGAATTTTGTCATTTCTTAGAAGCTCTGGTAGACTGTACGTAGATTGCCTACGAGTCTGCTGCTTTTCTCTGTGACTCTTGTTTTAGGATGTCATTATCCTGGAGACGTGTACTGCTGCATCAAGAGCTATCTAGATTACTTTATTTTCTTTTATAATTTGTGAGGTCTCCAATATTTGGTTAATTTGGTTTCCTCAAACTTTCTATTTTTTAATGGATCACATTATTTTTTTGAGAGTTTTCTGAAGTCACTGATACAAGTTTCTTATAGTGTTTTGGGGTCCTAGAAAGGGTTTCCTAAGAATTGTAGCTCTGTTTCTTGCAATGAAACCGTGATAACTCATCTTCTTCCTCTTGATAGAGGCGGTAAAGATTGTCAGTTATAATTCTTAGTCTGTGCATATCTCTACGTGTTAAGCAACAACCAATTTTAAGAAACGAAGGACCGAATTCGGGTTTATTCAAAATACTTAAATTTTTTAGTATTAGATGGTTCTATGTATGGCCATAGTTGGTTAGTTTTGGCATAATTCGCAGAAAGAAGACTGCATCACAGATAGACATAACATATAACATAACATAACATATAACCATTGTGTTGCGAAAGTTTTATGTGCCGCCCAATTTTATGAATAAACATGTAAATATGTATAATAAAGAATATATAAACAAGATATATATTGTTCGCTGCGTGGTTAGGTTTATAAATATATATATTTTGTAGTTAATTACTACAATTAATTACTATATAGGTATATATAGGTATATAGGTATACTAAACTCTATGATATATGTTATAGAGAGTGATGGCTTTTGTAGGCACTTGGTAACAATTTTAAGTGACACCACTTTCAGTACTTAAGAAACATTGGCGTAGTCTAGAAACTTGTGTGGTATTTAATTGTTTTCGTTATTGCAAAAATTCTATCTCCATCCTTGCTCTTTAGCTGGAGCAGTCTGTAATAACTAACTTTAATATTGTCGGTAAAAATTAGTTGATTAATGTTACTGCTTAACTCGTTTGAGTATTTAAATAGTATTTGCTATAATATGCTCTAATAGTTTTATCAATTTGGTTGACCTAGTTAATCTCTTGTAGTATATCTTGAATTTCCTTCAGAAAGCCGGAGTTCTTAATGTGATTTCTATTTTTTAATATAATCAATTTTAATTGCTGCTTTGGCATTATAATTAAACGCTGTTATTAGTTGTTATTTTTTATATGCCGTTTATCGTTAAAAGCGGACACCCACGATTCTTTCAATTTTAGGAAATATTATGACAGTTGTTTCAAAACTATTTTCAAATATTTTATAATTCAGTGATATTAACGGAACATAAATTTTAATAAGCAAAATTATAATTTTCACATATTGCAATTTTATTTACATTTTACTAAAATTAATATTTATAAAAACACACAAAAATCATTTTATCAATTTATATTACATGCATTTATTATACATAAACACATTTATCATATATATATACAATATTCATTAAATATAAATAATTAAAAATTAGCCATTAAAATTAGTCAACAGCAAGAAACAAATACAGACTAAATTTAATTTAAATAATACTAAAAAAAATTGACTTCACGTATTAACCTAATTGTAAATATTTGTCATTGTCACTTTTTAACCCAAACTGTGATTGTAAGGTGAAACAAAATCTCTCTGAAATGCCGCCGGATGCAGATGATGTGCCATAGCCGAAGGATGATGGTGACCGTTCATGCTTCCATAAATATCAGCAGAACGACTTTTGTGTGTATTGATAGGAGCGCCAGTAAGTAACTCAGTCATAAAGCCTATGTACGTTATAGCTAATCGAAGAGTTTCAATGCGCGAAAGCCTCTTCTCATATGCGAAAGTTGGCACCTTCCGACGCAATTTGTCGAAAGCTTCATTAAGATTGAACATGCGACGGCGTTCGCGTATGTTTGCAGCACGTCTTTGTGCCAAGGATGCAACTCGTCGGCGTGTCTTTTTAGTAGAACTGCCATTGGATAACGATTGATTGCTACTTCGCATACTTCCTGGTCGTTGATTAACCAAGCTGCCGACTTGGGAGCGCTGCCAAAGTGCTGAAATGTCATAAAAAGTAAATATTTTAGTTTTATTATATTAAAATAATATTTAAAATATATTCTAGTGGTTAGTATTGCTAATGAATATATATGAACTATTATAATTTTTTTAACTAATAAAAAAATAATTAAAATGTAAATTTCAGTTAATATGTGTTTTGATTTGCATATATATAATGTGGCATCAGATATGATAGAAAAGTAATGTGAATTATTTTCTGTGGAACGAATAGACCACAGTTTAGTACTGACAAGTCCCAAAAACACGCATTGAAATCACACTTGCAGGAAATATAAAGGGCATTAGAATCAAGGATATAAGAGATATTTTCAGATATTTTATATTTTTATACCACTTCTTGGTGTATATATATGCACCACAATAGAGCTTTCCTACGGAGAAAACCACAATTATAAAAAATCTTATGGGCTTTACATATTTTGTAATATTTATTATCCTAAAATTTAAAGTAAAACGTACGCTTTTGAAAATTACAAATCACTTAACAATTGAAAATAACGATAGTTTCATAAATCTCTCAATCTCCATCCTCAATTACTCTCTGGACTACTGTTTTCATTAAAATGTTGAAAGAGGTTTTTTCGAACAGTAGTGAATTACAACAACAAAAATTTTATTTTTTATATTATTTTAATTAATTGAATTTTTGGCTGACCTTACAGCTGTTTCGAGTATTGCCAAATACCCATCATCAGTGGTCTTGGAAATAATTCTTGTATTTAATTATTTATTTAATTATTCTTGTGAAGCTTAGAATCAGCGCACCTTGCAGTCTCAAAAATAAGTCTCAAAAAAAAATAATATTTACGAATAATTAAATACAAGAATTATTTCCAAGACCACTGATGATGGGTATTTGGCAATACTCGAAACAGCTGTATAGTCAGCCAAAAATTCAATTAATTAAAATAATATAAAAAATGTTTTTTGTAATTAATTAAAAAATATGAAGAATTTACAGCATTTCATTTACATTGACAAATAAAAGTAATTGATCTATTTTCGATATGGAAAGCATAGGAAATGAGATAAAGAATCAGAAATATTAAAATTTTACTCAATTTATATTCAACCAATTTTATAGTAGATCATCAGATATTTCTGCTTCAAATACCAAATCTATGGGTATTACAAAAACTCAAAACTGGTTTAAATGCAACTAATACTCCATTATCGCATAACAATGGTAATCTAATTTAAATGATTTTCTTTACTTCTGTTTAAATAGAATAACCTTTGCTAGGTATTAGTAAAATAAGTTTTCGTCTTTAAGAATACCCAATAATGCATACAATACGTACATACTCAATGGCATTTATTTCAATTTTTTATGCCTATTGGGACGATTCAAAGTAAAAACACATAACATGAAAAAAATGGAATGGATATTAATAGAACGTATGTAATATTAATAAAAATTTATCTATAAACTTATAAATTTAAAATAATGAAACTATGCAGAAAAGCTCTACACTAATATTATCAATATTAAATATTATTTCCGTTTCCATTTTTGGAGATATTCTCACCTATATCTGAGCAAGGAAAACCTGCAATTAAGTCCTGATATGGTACAATAGGTGGAGCTGGCGGTGCTTCTTGCCCCCACAATGGTTGAAAGGGTACCTCTGGCATATATGTCGGTTCAGGATGATGTTGCATTTCAAAAATACAAAATCCTTTTTAAACACACATTTATTTTCAATCACTATATATCGATATTTCTATTTGTTTCATACTCTTGTTTTATAATTATATATATATATTATTTTAATTTATTCTAATTAAACATTTGAAATTTAACTTTATTAAAAATTTTATTAAGTTTTTTTAATATAATTTCACTTTCTCACTTCTTTTTAAATTAAACACTAATTTTCTTATTAGAAAGTTGTTGCTGTCTGGTTGAGGATTCTTATTTGAATGTGCATAATTGCTGCAAACAACATATAATAAAGTCTGACTCGACCAAATCTTCTTATTGGAATTTCTTACCCTTAATTTCTCAAACGAGCAATATATCGTGCCAGCCATTTTTAACTAAACAACAGTTTTCGATCCCTTGATTGGTTATTGTATTTTTTGAAGTCATGACAGGGGTGGACTACAACCCTTCAGATTCGGATAAGTCTGATATTCAGATGGCGCTGAAAGCTGTTATAAATTTTTATTTATTCAGTTATTGTCTTTGCTATACTGCGGAGGTTATACCGTAAGATTAGATATATTTCACGATTAATGTCGTTTTAGGATGTTTAACTTTGTTTGATTTTTTATACGGTATATCAAAGCTGAAAAATAATTTCTTAGCTAAAAATGTTTGGTTTTTTAAATAATATCTATAGAAATACTTTATAAAATTTTTCTTCATGTTATACCGAGGTTATACCGTAAGATTAAATATATTACACGAGTAATATCGTTTAATGATGTTTTATTTTGTTTCATTTTATATACAGTATATATATATGTATATACAGGTTTTATATATAGGTTTTTTTAAATAATATCTATAGAAATATTTTATAAAATTTTCTTTCATGTTTTTAGTGCTGTTAGCTTGCCTTACTCCTGTTTATTTTTTCATATTTATTCTGTTTTTTTAGTGCTATTAGCCGATACTTTGGTCGTTGCTTTTTTTTTTGATTTAAAGCTGTTTTTTTGGGAGTTTAATTGCAAATAATTGTAATGTTTTTTTCTCACATTTCTTTTAAGCAATTGGGTAATATTAAACCATAAAAATATCCATAAGGTATAAAAAGGTCTGAGTCAGTTATTTTAGTAAATGATATTAAAGTTTACTTTATAAATAATAATAAGACTTTAAAAAATAGTATCATAATATTACTTTTTATTTTGAAATAGTTATGTTAGATGCAAAGAAAATTTTTTCACACAAAATGTTCCTAATATAAACGTGATCACATATAAATAGAAGAAAAAATTAACAATAATTTAGAGATACATAAGGTTTTAGCAAGAATAAGAGATATTTTTCAAATAAAATTATAGAGACATATCAAATTAAAGGATGTGTAATGGAATAAAATTTTGGCATACGATTAAATATTTTTTAAACTATTGGAGTTTTTTGGTTTTTTTGACAGATTAAGCAAAAGACTTGTTTTTCTACAGAATGTTTTTCTTCTTTGGTTCAAAAATCAACTCCTAAGCATATGAGACGGTCCCAGAAAACTCCATTTATTACCGCCCTCACAGTCGGTAATAGTAGATAGTTGTCATTGTTAAAACTTATATTAAAACAAAAAAATTTTATTTCTCTGCGTTTTTTAAACCAAACTATTTATAGTTTATAGCCGGATATAAACAATGGATATATTTATGTGACTTTCAGGCTCAGAGACTAGTAATAAGTACACTCCGTTTCACTTGAATAGCACACTTTGTTTTTGCATTATTATTTGCTTATCTATCAAGGATCTCATGACTTTGTTGTAATATATGTTGTGGTTTTGTTGTTGTGTTTTAAATTTGCATCAAGAGCTATACGTTTTTCGTTTCACTTGTATAGCACGTGTGGGTTCGAATTTCATTTATGAGTAGCAGATCAACACAATATTAATTTTTTTTAATTTATTTGTGTATATTAAATACAGTATGACGATTTGAAGTAATAATGGGTTTTAATAAAGCGTCAACCAATGAAGAACAGGTCAAAATAAAAAGTTTTATTGATTTTTAAAATATCAAAAAAAAATCGGAAGAAGCAGAAATGTAATATACAATTTTATTCAAAATGTTCTTCATTATGAAAAAAATATAGAAGGCAGTGTAAAAATCTTCCTCACGTATGAAAAGAAGCGGGGTGTTTTGCGACAAACTTCGAATTCTAATCAAATAGATAATTTTGTTTATATATGTAATGAAAAAATCAAGTGTGTTTATTATATCAATCTGATATAATTATTGCTTTAACAAGATTTTCATAGAGATATATGAAGAATTTAATTTTATTTCAAATGAATATCATTGCTTATAAATACAAAGCAGTATTCCTATAAATTCATGGTCAGTTAAAACTAAAAAGCTAATTCTTATTAACTTGTTGCGTTTAACTTTCAGTACATTAAGTCACTAAAGCCTGTGCATGAAGTTTAACTGAGTGTGGTTAATACCTAATAAACGTTCCTCATTTATATTTTCAATGTTTCAGACATCTGCTTATAAGTACATAATGATTTTTCTACAGCTTTATAAATACTTACCAGAGTATTCAGTCAAATGAACTTGCCTTATTAAAACCACACCATTTGCTACAATTTACATGAATTTAAATTCTCTTCAACGTATCCAATATAGAAAACTTGCAAAATTGTTAAATAAAGGAAAAGGCCTGCTTCTGCACATCCACTCAATCGTATATGTATCGGATACTTGCTTATTTGTCTGTTGGTCTCAGCTTATGTCTGGCATGATATTGGCAGTAATAGTCTACTTAGCATATTTACATTTTGCAGCTGAAGTATCGCGCAACGAGAGCAAACTCAATACATATTTCACGCTTAGCATTTCATAAATAAATTTGTTATATTTTATAAATAAATTTCCCATATTTTTTATTTATATATTTTCTACATATAAAGCGTAAACTGTTGCCGCATTGAATTGATATATGCAAATTCCATTAAGTTTTTTCTTACTGATTCACTCGATGAAGTACTTTTATGCTCTGTATCTGCCGCTGTGAAAATTTACATACAAATAAATTGGCTTCTGAGCAAAGCACTGGTTGAAGCAAAGTTGATGCACGAGGGTTGCTTGATAGGTTCAAGACATTGTTTTTTTTTGTAAACTATTAACTATTATGAGAAAGATTTAAATATATATTTGATAGTATTGCTATTATTTACAAATATAGTTAAAGTATTAATTACATTGTATGTATGATATTCAAAAGGGAACGTTTACTCCTAAATTTGATGGCTTGAGATTATATACAAATTAAATTATAGTAAAAAATAGTAATAATTTTTTGAGTATGATTACTCAAATTCTTCTTTGCTGCATTGACTACTAAAACGTTTGGTTGAAAGCGATTCATTTACATCATCAGTCATCAAGTATCACTCCACATCGAATATGTATATGGTTTTTATATTTATGTGACCCTAAAATACAAAATATATACATTTTTTGCTTGCAAAGAGTGACTTGACACAGTGAAAATAAATGACTAATTCTATTAAACCCATTAACCACAGAACACAGTAAAATATATTCAAACCAAATTACTGAAAAATACTTGTAGTAGTAGTAGATGTAGTTCTTTTTTATTAAATTTAATTTTTTTTTTCACTTTATTAAATGGGTGATCTTTTCTTCCTCTCATGTTACAGAACGTATAGCTGCAACTGTTGTTTGTGATATACGGACTTATTTAATCTGAATATTTCGGTTGCTGCATCAAATACCAACGATATGTTATATCGACTGCGTTCAGAGTGTTTTCAAAATAATCCGCGCGTTTAAAATATAGATCAATACTTGATAGGTAGATCAAATATTGTTTCGTCGCATTTAAACTTGAATTGTTTTTTCACTCCATTATTAATACTATCTAAAATATTTTCTTGTTATATATCCCCAGCATATGTTGTAGAAAATATTTACGTAGACGTAAGTATCATATGCCATAACTATATGCAATTAAAAATAATATTAATAATAATAATTAATTTGAAGAATCATAAAGATTCAGCAATTCAAGTGTTTAAATCAATTTAAGGCATAATCTATTAAATTTATTTTTGTGCGTAAATTGCATAAAAATAATTAAATATTAAACTTATTATACAAACCTCGTACAATAAATCCAACTAAAACTATACAGTATTCTTTGAACTTCTCAAGTTAATAAAATCCTTTTCAGTATTAAATTTCATAACTTCATTTATATAATTTTAAACCGGATTTAAATATTGAGTGACTTATAATCTTACTGATTGCTTTATAAGGCACTCATACGCCACGAGCAGTAAAAAAGCATAAGTTAAATTTAAGCATAATCAGATAAAATTTTGCAGGCATATGCATAACACAACTTCTTTTTCAGAACCTCAATCAATAATGACCTTAATATTGTCATTTACAAATAATGTCATGGCAATAATCCATATTCAAGGTTATTCAACAGAAGTACTTAGATTTATTTTTAGATAAAATCGTAACTGAATATAATTATTTGTAGCTAATAATATAAACATCACATGCAAAAGTTATAGTATAAATGCTTTTCTTGGAAAATTTCACAGTACTTATAGATTCATTTACTAATAACCAAAACAATAAGTTCGTTAAACAGAGACATCAAAGAATTTCTATGGCAGTTTCTTTAAAGTTTTTTCTTTTAAATTAAATTTAGTTGATGAGATTTTTTTTACTTAATTTATTAATTATCTTCAGCATTGCACCAAAATAACAAATGAAACCTCAAAAGAATTTTCTGTAACTATTTTATGTCCTTCTCAATTAAATGGAACTTCATCAGTGCTTTGCGTTTGACCTCAATTAAGACATCGGCGAATTTTACTTAAAGCACATAGGAAAAGTTAAAAATGAGCTACGTGTTCGGTTACTACGTTTGCCTCCTTTGGGGTATTCACATTTTGTAGGAACGCTAATTTAAGTAGCTGAAAATGCTGTCATGGTAAATGGGGAGAAGAAGCACGTATACCGAGAAGTAAAATAGCAAAATTAAACATTGTAAATTAGTGTGAATACGTAAAATTGTAAGATTTATAAGAAAGTGCGGGGAGGTTAGTCTATCAAACATAAAATATAACAATACCTTCATTTCACAAATTTTTTACGCCTCTTTCTTGCATAGATTTAATCAGAAATTATTAACTCCTTCGATTATCAAGACTGAAGGAGGAAGAATTACAGCAGCATGTAAGAATACCTATCACCGTATATTCATACTGAGCGAGTAAGAAATATATAACAACATTTTTTAAGTATTCTCCATGGTATGGTATAATTATAGTTCAATAAAAATAGCTTAAATTATGGTTTCTAAATTCTAAAAAACTAATTTTTTACAATGAAACCAATCTTGAAACTCGTAAATGAAATATGTAGTAACAATTTTTTATTATTATGTTGAGGCTAGTTGAGTCAGTGCACCTGAGCACTTTTACTCTCTATTAACTGCGAGGTATCTTCAAAACCCCTCTTTACGCCTTGACTGGATTATTGTTTATCACTTCATCAGACTAAGCAATAATTGACCTCAGATCTGTATACCTCCCCGAGGAGCCTGTAACCATTCTGAGATTTGATAACGCGATGTTGGTAAGTCTGTCAGTTTTCGTAAATCATTTCAGGGTTCCATCCTTTATGTTCTTTTTGATCGGATGAATCTTGAGGTTCCTGAGGCTGTCATTCGTCCTAATGTATCATGGTACCTTGAAAAGTCTTCTCAAAGTCTGGCTTTGTGCAATTTCTAGCTGGCGAATAGTAGTGTTTGAGGCTTTTCTAAACGCTACACATCCATATAGGAGTGACGGACGAATTATTTGGTTATATATTAGCTTCCTGTTCTTAGCATTGAGATTTTCATTTTTGAATAGCGGTTGGAGGTGATGAAGTATTTTGGCATAGCTAATTTTTTTTCAGTTGAGCATGTGTAAGCCATGTTAATTACCATATCTCCCACTCTCAATCTCGACGGGTTTTGTCTCCACTTACGCATAATAAACAGAGCTTGAGTTTTTTCATTATTGATTTTTAATATCAATTTCTGGAAATGCTTCAGGATAAGGTTCATATGCTCTTGAAGTGTGTTGGTTATGTTGAGAGCACATTTATCTGAGTATATCATACACGTATCGTCAGCATATAACGCCAGAGTCGAGGGACTTAACATTGGAATATCAGATGTATAAATGTTGTAAAGAGTGGGGGAAAGTGGCGATCCCTGAGGAACCCCTGCTTCTATAGACTGACGAGAGAGCGCTGTTGATTTTCGTGCAAAAGGACCTCCCACGTAGGAAGCTGCCGATGATCTTAGTTAGTCTGCCTGGAACACCTAGATTAGACATTTCAACTATCAGACCATCATGCCACACCTTGTCAAAAGCTTTAGAAATATCAAAAATAATTTTTTAGTTATCATACATTTCAAGGTAATCAATTTATTTATGAATATGTAAGAAAACCTTGTACATTTCTACATTTACCTTTCTATAATTTTTGAATTGAACCACACCCCATTGGAGTTCCAAGAAATTTCGCCAATTTCAATTGAAACTTTATGTGTAGATATGCTGTCCTCCTGAGTAGGAAGCGAGACCTATCTAATATTTGTGCTGTTCTTTAGAGCACAAATTAAAGTAATAAATACAGTCATTTCACTCGCGTAATTTTTAATTTTTTCATCAACCACCACAATACTCCCATTAATGCTGCCAACCTCTATTGGTTAGGACAGTCGAAGCTGTGGGTCCTGATTTCCATCGTGACAGGTTTATACCTCTAATTGTGGGCCGCAAGTCAAGCTCACTCCTTATCACTTACAGTCCAAAAAGTATTATCCTTTAATATTTTATATGCAAAATGAGAGCTATACACAAAATAAATATAACAATAAAGACTAGTACTATACAAATTGAATTGTAAATTGTGAACAAACTGAATAAGTATTTATTATAAGAACCATCTAGTAAGCCTTAATTTGCACCCATAAGTAAATTATTATTTATTTTGTGTCTTGCGTAACAAAATAAAAAAGAAGTGAATTTGTGAATACTGTAAATATTTGTCATTAGATAGCCTCCAAGTTATGATGTCTAAATTAAAGACATCTCAAACTAGGCTAGTGTCTTTGATAGTAGTCCTTTAACAAAAGCACTGAGTACGTAAATTTAACTAAAACACATTTGACAAAATAATTTCTGATGAAACTATCTATTCTGTAATACATATTCTGTAATATTTATAAATTCTGAGTTCACTGGTTATTCATACGTTTGAGAAATAAATGTTAGGTGAAGGGGATTATGAACACAGAAGCGGAGCAAGACTAACTCTGGTCGTCAGTGACATCAGAACTGCGAGGCCGCTTTCATTTATTTAGTTATAAAAGTAAATAAATTACATTCACTAATATGACGAAGAATGTATGAAAGTTTTATTGCTAATCAAATTAAAATAAATGAATTTTCCTGCTTTTAGCCTTACTAAATTTTTCTCAAATTATATCATAATTTGCACCAGCTGTTATATTCGCTTCAATCAATGCAGATAATCTTTCTTGACTCATCGTACTTCTGAAGCAGGTCTTAATCAATTTCAACTTTAAGAAGCTTCCTTTAGGATGAGTTGTTTTATATGGTTGATATAGTCTGTTGAGTTCAATTCAGAACAAAATTATTCGTTTCAATAACAAAAGAAAATCTTGGTAACTACTTTTTCTACAAACAATTGGGATTGTTCGACTTAAAATCCAGTTTTACGATAGCCCTTTTATAAATTTACTTCGGTCGATTGCCATAGTTTATTTATATTGTTCACTCGTAGTAAAATTTAGTACCACACGTGAATTGAAACATCACATTAAGAACTGCTAACTCATTTTTTTTTCTCAGGTCCTACACGCATTCAATAACATCATCAAATTGCAATATTATCGCTTTTAGTGCTTCGATTTCACTCTCTCATCTTGTTTCAGAGAGAGATTTTAAGGTCTACTCGACTTTGAAAAACAAATAGATTTTCTTGATAAACCCGAGAAACGTTGTTGTTGCTGCTGTAGGTTTGTTTAATGAGTAAGAAATGTAGGCCTCTCAATTGGAGCTACAGTAAATCTTACTTTCTGAGTGAGTATATGCCCTTATACTTTTGTATTCGTTTGTCAAAATCAATTCTTGATTGTCACATTTAACACATTGTGAAAAGGTTCTGTTAATCATGTAATGAAAGGGAAATAAAATACTTTTTCTGTGATAAGTGGAGTTAAAGTTTTAAGAAATATGTATGTTACAACTTTATGCGAGGCCCCTGTGGGCATGAGGTCGACATCCCCGACGCCTTTTGCCGCCATTGACTGAACCTATACTATCAGACTACTGTTTAGTACATTCTAATTAAAAATATAAACATTCATGAAAAAATAATAAATTCTTTTAATTTCTATAATTTAACTATAATATACATATTTATTCTTTAAATAGATAAAGATACTATATAATGATTTTTTTTTTAACTAAAATGGAAAGTATTAAATCTCAGTTTTATGTTTTTGAACTAAAGCTGCAGTACGTAACAATGTATGCAAATGACTAATGCGCAAACTCGGATAAAATTTACCGGTTTTATGAAGTTATTAATCCTGACATATCAAAATACGTGTACTTTTAATTCATATATATTTATAGGAATGTAAAGCATTTTTATGGTTGCATATAAATATCTTGTTTTAAAATGATGTGTAATTAATTTTATTTTTTAAATAGTATTGTATCTAAACGTATTACGAGGGCGGTTTGATAAGTCAATGACTTTTTGAATAAAACAAATTTTTTTCGGCAAATAAACATTTTTCTACATAATCACCTTTTAGCTCGATACATTTAGTCCAGCGTTTTTCTAATTTTCTTATTCCCTCCAAATAATAGGTTTTCTCAAAGCTCTCAAAATACGCGTTTGTTTCGTTAATGACTTCTTCATTCGACTCAAATCTCTTACCGCCCAGCCATTTCTTTAGAAACAGAAATTTCTTTGGAAACAGAAAATAGTCGTATTATTTGAAAAAAAATGTATGATAAATTCGAATATTTATCTCGATATAACATAATAATTTCAATAATAATTAATCAATCAATAATTAATTTTAATTTTTCTCAAATTTTTTAATATGTATATTATTTTGTATACATTAATTTTTCAATTAATATAATTTTTATATATCACCTTTTATCATAATCATAATTATAATTTATATGGTCTTATCGGATTCTCTAATTAGTATATCCATGCTTATTTATCTTCTGGCACTCGATTTTTTCGTAATTAATTTATCCTTTTACTTATAATTGGTCACTTTAATTGTATAATTCTATTTTATATAAGTTACTATATATTAATATATTTTATTTCATTCGGAAAAACCATATGCTATGAAGTGTTAGTTACACGCGTAGTACTTACTTACTTATTTATTAATTGGTACGAATATTCACAATCCCAATGTTTCATCCATTCATTACAAATAAATGAGTGTTTGAGAGGAGACAATTATTTACATTTCATGAGAAGGAATGCATAAAATGCAGAAAAGAACATTTTATTAATATTTATAGAAGAATCTGTTGGACTCGTATTTACACTTAAACGCCTTCCTTTGCCATATCGGCGTCCTTGCGCTTCTGCAGCTGTTTGCATACAATAAATTGCTCCATCGTCTGTATTTTATTATACGTTGGAACTATATTATTCACATTTTTATCAGGCTTACCTTCATACAGAGAACATTGTCTGAATCTCTTTATATATTAAAAAAAAATTGAAAATAAGATTAGTCATTCAAATAATTTATCGTTAGAGATGGAACATGTGAAAAATATTTAAAGTAGGTAGTAAGATATATATTACTAAAAAAAAGTAATTTGTTATACGTCATTTATTTATATTATCAAAAAAAAAAAAATTTAAATGCTGGTGTACCGTTTAAAATCTACTATTGGTTAATTTATTTATTTAATATTTTCTAATTCCAATTTTACTAAAAAGAAATAGACATTGCAATGTAGTTTAAATTTTGCGTATATGTATATATAGATGTAGATGTATTTTGTATATTCAATAGATTTTGTATCTAGAATATTAATGTTAAGAACTTGAGGAGAACGGTCGTTCTCAGCTTTATGTCGCCAATATAGAAACTAAATGCAGGGAATGATTGAAATTAAAATTTGAGGCTCTATTATTCAATACAAAAGACATAATTCGTTTTTTCACTGATATTGATGTAGTTATAGCTATCTATATACATTTATATATAAATACATAGATATTTACTAAGTGAATTGATAATTGCCTGACTTAAAACAGATGACAAAGCCACAACTAAATGAATCATATTTTGTGTGTCTGGCAAGTTTTAAACGACAACTGTAAAAATTTTGACTGCATCAGATGTTGGGTTAGCTTTTTACAAATAATTAAAATAGTGCGTAATTTTCGTAATTTTTTATAAAATTAAAAAAATCGAATATTCAGTTCAGTAATAAAATTCCTCTATTTGAAAGGAATGAAAAATGATGCAATCAAATTGGAAATGGATTTTGTTCTGGAAACGACAACCTTGAATTGTTTCGTCACTCACCGTATTGTTCAGATGTGGCTCCCAGTGATTATTATCTGTTAACAAACTTGAAAAGATAACTCCAGGGAAAAAGATTTGCATCAATTAATGAAGTTGAATGAGAAAGTGTGGTATATTTTGGAGGACTTGATGAATCGTATTATTTGAAAGGTATCCAAATGTAGAAAGATCGTTAGACTCGGTATGTCGAGCTAAAAGGGGACTATATTGAAGCATAAAATATTATTTCCTAAAAGTAATGCTTAAATAGATTATTGAAATTAATTATATATATAAAATGATATATATTAAATCGAAATTATTCACTACGTTCGACTTATTCTCTACTGCTTTCAGTTTTTTCTCAAAAATTGAATTTACAGTTGTTAGAAAAGATGAAGCTATCTATTCTTATACACGTGTCTACTTGTTTCGATTTAGGCGCGATAATACCGATTTCAGGACTCAAGTTCTGGAACTTGACCCAAACAGATATAGTCCATTTGTAGATATATCTATAGTGGAAACACCTTTCCGTACATCATCCCAATTTTCACTTCGTCACATCGTCGTAATTACAGTCAATTTCTGCTATTCGAATGTATATGAATGTATAACTATGTTGTCATTAATTCTGTAACAGCAACATCTAACGCAAAATTCAAAAGATTTTTCTTTGCACATTTTCTTGGCATTACTTCTTATCTTAGTTGGCCATTACAGACGTGTGTCGTCCTTGGCCGCGTCGAGTAGCCTCCGCCAGTCAGCCCGATTAGTTGCTTTCTGACGTCAGTTGGTAGTACCGAGCGCCCCCAAATCGTTGGTCACCTGGTCCTTCCACCGAAGATGCGGACGTCCTCTACCGCGTTTTCCACCTGCGGGTACCGAGTCAAATACCTTTCTAGCTGGAGCACTTTCTTCCATTCGCACGACATGACCAAGCCAGCGTAGCCGCTGAATTTTTATGCGCTTAACTATGTTAATGTCGCGGTATAGCTCATACAGCTCATCGTTCCATCTAATTCGATACTCGTCGCCAACGCGTAAGGGATCATAGATCTTTCGAAGAATTTTTCTCTCGAATGCTCCTAACGCCTTCTCATTACTGTTGGTAATTGTCCAAGCTTCTGCACCATACAGCAGGACAGGCATGATAACGGATTTGTGAGCGTGATTTTTGTTTGTCGAGAGAGGGCTTTATTTCTCAATTGCTTACTTAGCCCGAAGTAACATTTGTTGGCAAGAGTAATTATTCGTTGAATCTCTAGGTTGACGTCATTTTTGGTGTTTAAGCTGGTTCCTAAATAAACAAAGTCTTTCACAACTTCGAACTTATAATTGTCAACAGTAACGTAGGTCCCAAGACGCTCAGGAGATTTGTTTGTTGACAGAAAGTACTTTGTTTTGTCCTCATTTACCACAAGACCCATTTGCTTTGCTTGTTTTTCTAAGTTGGAAAATGCCGCACTGACGACGCGAGTGTTCAGACTAATGATATCAATATCGTCGGCATACGCAAGCAGCATTACACTTTTGTAGAATATTGTGCCAGTACGGTTTAAATCTGCTGCTTGAATTATCGTTTCCAACATTAGGTTAAAGTAGTCACACGACAAGGAGTCACCCTGTCTGAAACCTCGTTTGGTATCAAACGGCTCGGAGAGGTATCAACGTCATTTTACATAGCCGTAAAAGTTTTGCTGGGATACCAAATTCAGACATAGCGGCATAGAGTGTACTTCTAGTAGTAGTGTCAAAAGCAGCTTTGAAGTCGACAAATAGGTGGTGTGTGTCGATTTGTTTTTCTTGAGTCTTCTCCAGGATTTGACGCACTGTCTGGTCTAGAGTGGATTTGCCAGGTCTGAAGCCACACTGATAAGGTCCAATCAGTTGGTTGACGATTGGCTTTAATCTTTCACATAGTACGTTTGACAGAACCTTATATGCGATATTTAAAAGACTGATCCCGCGGTAGTTGGCGCAGTTTGCAGGATCACCTTTTTTGTGGATTGGGCAAAGCACACTTAAATTCCAATTGTTGGGCATGCATTCATCCGACTAAATGTTGCGAATTAGCTGTAGCATGCATTTTGATAGCTCTTCGCCACCAGCTTTAAACAGCTCAGCCGGTAAACCATCGGCGCCTGCAGCTTTGTTGTTTTTGAGCCGCGTTATAGCTGTTTTAACTTCATTATGATCGGGAGGCGGGACGATTATTTCATCGTCAACGATTGAAAATTCGGGATCATCTTCGCTTTCAGTCACATTGCTACTACCGCCATTTAGTAGTTTCGAGAAGTGATCCCTCCAAATATTAAGCATGCTTTGGACATCTATCATCAGATTACCGTTTTCATCTTTGTAGGAATTAGCTCCGGGTTTATAACCATAATTTTTTGATAGAATTTTCGAGCCATATTCCTGTCGCCCAGCTTCTCAAGCTCTTCGTACTCACGTCTTTCTGTTTCCTTCTTTTTTCGCCTGAAAAGACGTTTCTCTTCCCTTCTCTTTTGCCGATATCGCTCTTTAACAGCGCGCGTCGCAACTGACCGCAGGGTGGCTTGATATGCTGCGTCTTTCTCTGCGGTAGCATTGCGACACTCTTGGTCGTACCAGCTGTTTCTTTGTATACGGTGATAGCCGATCACCTCTTCTGCAGCGGTACGCATAGAGTTGGAGATGTGGTTCCATTGCGCGCATATATCGGCTTCTTCAGATGAATTTTCCAGATATTGGGAGAGTCGAGTAGCGAAGTCATTAGCTGTCTGTTGTGATTGCAGCTTTTCGACGTCTAGCTTTCGCTGTGCTTGTTCACGTACCTTTTTCATCGCACATAAACGTGTGCGGATCTTGGCTGCAACAAGGTAATGATCCGAGTCGATGTTGGCTCCACGGATAGTACGTACATCCAAGACACTGGAAGCATGCCTTCTGTCTATCACAACGTGATCAATTTGAGATCTTGTGTTTTGATCAGGTGACAGCCATGTTGCCTTATGTATGTTGAGATGCTGGAATCTGGTACTACTAACCACCATGTTTCTAGCCGCGGCGAAATCAATCAGCCTTCTTCCATTATCAGAAGTTTTCGTGTGAAGGCTGAACTTTCCGACAGTAGCACCAAAGATACCTTCTGCGTTGAAGTCTCCAACAACGATTTTGATGTCATGATGGGGACAGCGTTCATATGCTTGTTCAAGCTGTTCATAGAAAATTTCCTTGGTGTCGTCATCTTTATCTTCCGTCGGGGCATGCGCACATATTAGAGTGATAAAGAAAAATTTTGCCTTAATCCGGATTTTTGCGAGCCTTTCGTTTATTGGTGTAAACGTTGAGACCAAATTTCTCAGCTTTTGGCCTACCGCAAATCCGACTCCAAACTCGTGCTTTGTTGCATGGCAGCTGTAGTAGATGTCACAATGATCTCGTTTAGAGCATCCTTGTCCCGTCCATCGCATTTCCTGGAGAGCGGTAATGTCAGCCTTATATTCCTTGAGGACATTAACCAGCTGTATAGATGCACCTTCTTTGTAAAGAGTTCGGACATTTCAGGTGCATATTTTTAAATCGTGTTCCTTAATATGTTTGCGTTTGTCGTCATCAGTAGATCGTTTCCTTATCCGAGGCTGCCTCTTCGTTTGCATTGAAAGAATTTTTTAAATGGTGGGTTCCAAGCCCGACGCATAACCTCATATATCCCTGAGGTGGATTTCGCTGCACACATTAGTTCACTACGCACGGATGATTGTAGCTATCCAGAGGAACCACGTGGAGGCTGTGTGTCAACTTGGAGAGAACACTGACAAGGATCGCGCTGGCATTTACCATGTTAAATCCAATCAGACACTTTACCTTGTATGTTCAATCCCATCCCATCCTTTTCTTGGCATTATATTGTTTAAAAAACGATTATCGAATCTGAATTATATACTGCAAGTAAATAAATGTGGAACTCAGCAACTGGTTCAATAGTAATAGGTTTAATGACATTATATTGTTTAAAAAACGATTATCGAATCTGAATTATATACTGCAAGTAAATAAATGTGGAACTCAGCAACTGGTTTAATAGGTACGTCCGTAACGGCGCCATAACTTTGTTACTCGGCGATTTCAATATTAAAGTAGGCTCCGATAATTCCAACGTGGAGCGCTATAACCTTCACGCCTGTTGAAACCTGTAAACAAAAATGGCGTTGGATTAGGTATATGCTTCACAGACCGAACGAAACCATCGTCAGTCAAGGACTTCGATGAAATCCTCAAGACAGAGGTCCACGTGTCGGCGCACCAGGAAGACCATTTAGAAGATAAATTCAATCAAAAATGGAAGCTGCAAATTACTTCTGGAATGAGCCTTGAATCACGTATCAGCCTTGAATCACGTAATAGAGTTCACTATAAGATGATGTTCGACGCTCTATGCTCCACTGGGAGATGAGGATAACAGAAGAAGAAGAAATAAACATAGCAACAAATATTTGGAAGACTTATATGTAAAAGTGCTTTAACAATTATTTATATAAATGCAACTATGCACGACTTTCTAAATAACATTATCAATCTTCTTCAAAAGCAATCGTAATTCGAACGTTTGTATAACATCCCACATGAGATATCGATCTATCCATTTTGATTTATGAAGGCGGCTTTAGAGTAATTATTTAGCTTTTCAGTATTTTTAGTTTATATAAAACCTATTTCAGTATAAAAACCATTCTCAACAATATTAAAATGATCCAAGGATTAAGCACGTCTCTAAATCCGGAAAGACTTTTCACTAAATGGTGGTTATACTTTAACGTGTAATCGCTTACGTGTAACACATAGAAATGAATTACTTTCTTATTAAAACTTCGTTAAGTGACTATTGTGAATGCACAAAAATTGACACACATTTTGTTTCCGGCACAACTTCATTTCTTAGCTTAGACTGATTTCAAAAGTTTGCACTTTTTTAACGATGGAAGGAAATAAAGTTGTTAACTTTGGAACCGAAAAAGTTACAAATGAATTTTTGAAGTTAGGTGATACCAACTGGATTAATGCCATGCGCAATGCTATATTAGGTAATCCTGACTTGTTCAAAAATAAGTTGGTACTTAACTTGAACTGTGGTCTTGGCCTTTTCGCTATCTACGCTGTGCAGGCGGGTGCATCCCATGTTTATGCTGTTGACAGTGGAGGCGTTCAGGTTTATACCCGTCGTATTATTAAAGAAAACAAATGTGACGAACGTGTTACTGTCATCGAAGGTGATGTGGAACAAATGGAGTTGCCTGTAGAAATGGTCGACGTAATCTTATGCGATTGGGTGGGAAACGCATTATTGTATGGTGCCAACGCAAAGCAAGTGATTTATGCACGTAACAAGTGGTTACAGAGTAATGGATTAATATTTCCAGATATTGCACGTATTTTTGTACGTCTAGCGTCAGATTTTAAAACTGTTGAAAATGGGGGCAGTGTGATTGGTAGTGATCTTGGATGTTCAATGAATTCAATGTTTCAGGATTCAATTGATACTGTCTGGTACTATGCAATGCCAAAAGAAAAGGTAACATTTGTAATATAATAATGACAGTTCCATTGGATAATTAAAAATTTTAGATCCGTAGTACAGGAGCACTGATTAAAGCAATAGATTTGAATACTGCTGAAGTTCAAGATCTTGCTTTTCACACAAGTTTGATTATGGAAACATACTCAAACTGCAATATTAACTCCATTGTGCTTTCTTACATGGTGATGTGTAGTAAAGCTGCATTTTACTATAATACCGATCCTGTCAATATATATGGACAATTCCTGCAATCTGTTTCATTTTTCAAAAGATCAAATTCTGTAGCAGCTGGATTATCTGTTCATGCTGAAATAGCAATGACAGATGTTGAAAACAGTGATTATAATACTCGATTGCCAAAATTGAGGTGTCAATTACTTGATATTAATTCGCATGGAATACAAGCACTAAACGGAGGTTCCTGGTGTGTGGGACCTTATGCAAGAAAAGAAAAATCGAAATATTTCGACAATAACTTTTACATTGACTTGCTTTGGCCACAATTTGTTCGATTTGATGCTGTGCGTATAGCACAAGAATTAAAATTAAAGAATGATCGGGCACTTGATTCTATGCGAAATGTAACTGGTTCCTCTAATGGTCAGATTTCATCATCTGTAGAAGATTTGGAGGTTATGACAGACTGAAATAAAATGGATCAGATTTGATATCAAATAAAAAATTTGCTGAAACAATTTATTTAAATTAATAAATATAATAAAATACTGCTTTGCAAATATTATTAATAAATAATTAATAACTAGTTTTAATAATTAATTATTTCAAGCAGAATTAGGTTTTAAATTGGTTATTGAATATTTTGAGGACTATGACATACAAAAAAAAATGTTTAAATTTAACAATAAATTTTCCAAGTTTATTGTCCATTTCAAGTACTGTAGGTTAGTATTTTTGTTCTTGGAATCACTCACTTTTTTGTCTGTAATAAGTGTTTTTAGTTGTGGTTCTGTTAACTAGTACTTTTGTAATATTTTATCCAATTATTATGATATTAGTTACCACTTTTTTCCGTTTTCGATACTGTGAGTTGGTACTTTTATTTATTTATTTTTTGACGCTGTTTGAAATATTTATTTTGATTACATATCGTTTGTTTTTGATGCTGTTGGGTGGCACAGTGATTTTAGTTTTTTTAAAAATATATAAATACATTTAATATATATTGAGATAACTTCATCATTTAATGTTAATGCAGGCGAAATGAAGAGGCTTACTTTATAATTGAAATGAATTCACTTTGGTAATTAATATATAGATATATAATGTTATAGTTTAAATTATTAAATTAATTAATTAAGTAAATGAGGATTTTTCATTTTGTATTTCTGCTTCATTTATATATATATAGCGAATATTTAAATTGATTGTATCGCAAAATATCTTAAAAGTGTTCATCATAAGCGTAGTTTGATGAAGAGTAAATACTTTCCCTCGAGTTCATTCGAACTTTCTTCGAGTCTTATTATTTTTGAAGCTTAATTTATTTGTGTACTTAGTTTTTTACGTTGGGTAAGTTAAACTCATTTATATAGTTTTATTGGTTTAGACATGTAGACCTTCAAAAACTTCTACACTGTTTACTTCTTATATGCTTTGCCTTCCACTGTCACCAACGTTTATTTATAAATTCCAATGAATCACCAACGTGATTCATAAATGACAATAACAAATTTAATTTAGAATAAACTTATTAAAATAAAATTGACACAAGTTAAAAATATTATTTACAAATAATTAAGTACAAGAAATATTTCCAAAAAAAGACAATTTTTGATAAGTATTTGACAATACTCGAAAAACTGTATGGTCAACCAAAAATTCAATAAAAAATAAAATTTTGTTGTTGTAATTTACTACTGTTCAAAATACTTCCATACTCAGTTTATTAATACGACTAATTAAAGGTTAAGTTTAGTATAAGTCATATTAAGGAGTGTGATATCAATATATAGTCCATACTGATTACCATTAATACTTATTTTCAACTGACTTAGGATACAAAAAAGATAATTTTGTTAACATTTTATTATTATTGAATGATTTTATATGATTTTACATTATACTTTTTATATATAAAAATGCTCCATGATTTCTTTAAATTTTCGTATGTAAATTTGAATGAAAATGTATGTGTGTAAATTCTGTAAGCGAAATTACACACTTGACAAATTTAATGGACGCATAAATAAGGCTTTGTTCTATGCATTTCCTTGCTTGTCATTTGCATAATTTTAACCCATTACACGCTTTACAATTGCTAAACGCCAAATACTCATCTGCGCATAAATAATCCATTTTACAAGTTAATGTTCCGCTGTTCCTCCTCAACTTCACACGACGAATGCTGTAAATCGTACTGGAATGCATAATGGAAATTGCAATTTCATAGCACATTCAGCATGCAACTAACGTGAATAGTTCGCTACTCATGGCTCTTAAACATGTGAGTGCAATGATGTTAAAGAGATTTACATTTATAATCACAATATGGGCTAAGACCAACATAAATTAAGACCCCGCACAGGCACAAGTCGAGAAACAACAATCACAATAACAACAGCATCAACTGACTAACATACGAGTATTCGGTTACTACACACATTATTAGGTCAAGAAGCTTATAATGTTAAGTGGCACATATATAGAGACAATTTCTTCTGCTTCAAATAGACATATGTGAATATCTACATGAATTATTGCTGTGTGGGTTAAGGAGGTAGAAGTTGGTCATAATTTACATACTACATATATAGTAAAACATATAGTGGCATATCCTTCGACTTCTAAATTTAACATCTAATAGGTGTCGTAGACCAAATTAATATTAGTAAATGCAGATAAATTAAACACTCTTAATATAGAGAAAAAGCCTACCATAAGATGATAGTAATTTTAGTATTTCTTGTTATTTCAACCAAAAGCTAAAAGTACCATAATTAAAACTTGTAAGTAGAGTAGACAATGCTGGGCACCATAGACACATATTCAATCAAGTCTTTGTGAACAGAATTTATTTTCACCTCTAATAGGTGTTTTTTATAGTACTTCAAAAAACTATAAAAAATATTCCAGTATTATGATATATTTATATTGTCAGGTAGCTATAAATTTTATTCAATCGTAAACCACTAAAAAACTACAAAAACCTCATATCTTATTTGTCTAAAGTAAACAAATTAAGACTTATCTAGATTCCTTGACACAAAAGATTCAAAACTAATAAAATAGTAAAACACCCCTTGCATAGCTGGGTGCCTTCATCCGTGAAGACTTTGATAGGTTATATCCCTTTGTTAGCAGGGATTAGTGTTCAAAAACATTCGAAATAAATTCAAAGATTGTTTTATAGTAATTTTAAAAACAATATTTAACATACTTAACATGCATATATTTCTCGTTTTAAATAGATCTAAACTCAGACTAATTCCTAGCTTTTTTACGGTGGTTAATAGACGTTAAATCTTACAGTGTTTGTATAATTACCAATTTTATTTGATTTTGTTTTGCGATTAGCTGGAAATATCCGAATAAAAACCGAATTAGATCTGGAGCTTGGTGCCAAAAGACATTATAAGATTTATTTGTTATCTTAATTTCTTTTGGATTTAGCTTACAATATTTTTTTCAGAGATAGTCAATAGAACTTATAAATAGTGGTATTCTACTTTCATTTCTAATAATAGTAAAAAAAATTGATCTATCTTTGTGAAGGTTAGAAAGGGAAGGGACATTAAGCAAAGTAAGGGGTATTATAAACAATCAGCTGCTTTTAGAGAAGAGATAAGGATTATTTAAAATACAATGTAAAAGGTTAGTTATGCATGCCATGAAATTGTTAAATAAATACCCGGCACTTTTTGGAACTGATGTTAAACTGTGATCAAAATTTTCAAAGAAATATTTTGTCATAAGGAAGATGTATAAGAAATGATTTAAGTTTCTTAGATTTATCCAGTAATATAAATTGTTTTTTTTTTTCGTTAATATAATTACTTTACCTAACTTATTTTTTAATTAATTAAAATAATTTCAATGTAATGTGTTTGAAAGATAACTCAAATAGATAAAGACAATGTTATAGAGAATATATCAATATGAGCTATATTTTAAGCTATATAATAAAGGAAATAAGGAATCTTAAGCAAAGTAGTAAATGGATTCCAATTATTAAAATGTCATTAGAATATTTAACTGTGGTCATAACTTAACCAACTCTGTTTTTCAAAAAGTTGATTACATCAATAATTTGTATTATATTATTCTGATATTAATAATTGTACTAGCGTAAAAATATTAGTTTAAATATTTTCATGAAATATATTATTTTTTGCTAAGCGAAATTCAAAAATTTCAAATAATTCCATAATGCAAATGAACTACAAACTTCTAATCCTATTTGTCAAGCAGCATCAACTAATTTATCAAGAGCCTTCTGCATCCGCCGCAAAACAATTCTGCATAATCCATTCTGCATAAAATATTCCGTATGTTGAGCTCCACCACAGGGCATTTGAATACCCGTTCATTTGGACAACCAAGTAATTTATTGTTGTTTTTGTTGTTTTTGTTGTTATTATTGGCATTGTTATAGTTCCTAAATCGATTTACAAACTTACTTACGGAATTATTATTCAAATTTTATTATCTTCGGGCTAAATTATTGTGATTTGATGGAAATGAAATAATTTGTGTTATTGGCAATTAAAAGGTGTCATGAAGGACATGTTCTCTGAATTTATTGGCTTGTCGCATTATGAAAAAGAAGGAGTGGAAATACTCCAAAATAGAAAATACACTAAAAGGAAAAGCTTAGAAATTTAAAATATCTTTCAAATAATTTCTTATACATTTTAATAACAGCAAATTTAAGAGGATTGAATTATAATACTTTTATTATTAAATTTTAATTTATAATTTAAGTCCTAGTTACTGTTGTTCTACTCTTCACTGTATCACATAATAGTTGTTCTGTTCTGTGTTCTGAGAAGTGGTCAAACCTTATTTGATACAAGTAATATATGTATGTTTATATTTAAAAATATACTTTAATATATTGAATATTAAAATGATAATCTGTACGAAAGTATTCTCAATTATAAACAAATTTCATTTTGATTTCATGAAAAGAGAATACTAGATAAAGTAAATGGACAATTCCTCATTTAATATATAAAAATAAAATTATGTTTTAGTTGCAAATCAAAATGAATATTTAAGTTGTCTCCACATTATATTTACTGAGAACTATATATTCTTTTTACATTAATATTATACAAAATGCAATATGATACGTAATGTGTTTTCATTTAGAATTGTGCTTTCTATTGTAGATATTTAGGTACAAAGTTTGTTATAATATTTCTCTACAAGATAATAGAAATATACATAAAACGTTTGTAGATAGAAAAAAAATTAAATGGTTTTTAAGCCTATAGTGTGGTATACTAGAAAAAATATGAATATGTACTAAATTAGATTATCACATAATTTTTTTATAATAATAGATTACATATTATTTTACTTATATTTATTTATTTATATATTATATTTTACTTATATATATTATATATATTATTTTTGCTATAATAAGTTAATTTAATATTTATATTGTATTGAGTTTATAAGTAATAATATTTATTTAATATTTATAAAAACTAGTTATTACATTAACCTAAACTTCCAGAAGACGGCTAAAATGCCATAGCTGTAAGCTTTATATATATAATATAATTGTTATTAATTTCTATGTAACACAACAAATTTAAAATGAATTAAAAATAATGCTAATAATACTA
Organism: Teleopsis dalmanni; assembly: GCF_002237135.1. Taxonomy (NCBI): domain Eukaryota; kingdom Metazoa; phylum Arthropoda; class Insecta; order Diptera; family Diopsidae; genus Teleopsis; species Teleopsis dalmanni. The sequence continues at coordinate 121,329,517 of NC_051847.1, forward strand.
ATACTATTATTTTACTATATTATTTTATAGTAAATTATATAAATTTGTATTATATATTTATATATATATATATTATATTATAAGGTTATGTTATGTAATATTTATATATATAAAAATTATAATTAAAAGCATATTATTTGGCAATTATACATACATTTTACTGTACACAACAAATCATGTAATTCTCTCTCATCATGTTTGCTTTAGGGAAAATCACTATGGTACATTAGAAATGAGCAAATCAACAAAAATCTTAAGTACTTTTGATTAAATCAGAATTCCAAAAAATAAAACAGATATTCGTCGAGCAATTATAAGTCCACATCAACTATTTTGCTAAAAAACTTCAGTCTAAAAACATCAGACTCTCACGTTATAAGTCATATGTATATAAGCCCACTATTTATTATTATTGTCTTTACTACTTTTTGTCTTTTTTTTTTACTATTGCTCCTTCTTCCAACAAAATTTATTTATTCCTTAACAGATTCATAGATTTATCACATTATTTTCATAAACCAGATAGGTTAGGTTAGGTTATACCGGTGATCCCTAGTGGATCCACTTACGCCTATTGGCCCATTGTGATACCGTATATAAATAATAATAAACCAGATAAGTATCAGGTAAATATTTGGGTGTAATCTATCTTACCGACGTATGCACTTGTCAATATATAACCTTACAACATGTGTTTATGTCTTTTACTTTTCAACGTATCTTCTAATTCGAAGAGTTTGAAGGTTTAGAAACCATGTTGAAGTTTATTAATTTGTAATATAAATACGATGTCAGTTTCGCAATTAACACTTTTTTCCTAATTTAAAAGGAAAATAAACTATTTGAATAATACAGGATGTTCAATAAAATCACATATGTATTACTTTCCTCTCATAATATTGAATAATCTATGAGATGTATGTTATGTTGCACCAATTCGTTGAAATCATATGTTGATCAGTTCAAAATGATTTTGTATAGTACAAAACTTATAAATTATAAATTGTTTTCCATTTACTTTAGGCTAGGTTAGCTTGTACCAGTGATCCCTAGGGGATCCACTTAGGGCTATTGACCCATTGTGGTACCGTATATAGAGAAAAAGTCAGGGTTTAATACTATTTAGAACCTTTAGCGAGACTTAGAATGCTGTTTTGTTGGATGTGTTGTCATTAATCAAGATACTCAAAAAAGTGGGCTCCTGAAGTGTTGAGTCGCCGCCTCTCCATTTACTTAAGCGTCACTTTTATTTTGTTAGTAAAATAATTTGGTCCAATCACATTTCCAGACCATAAATCACACTAAACAGTTTATTTTTGCTATTGCATATGAAAGATTTTCTTTATTTAGGAAATCATGTAACCACAAATTTTATCATTAAAAAATATCAAATTGATCTGTTACTCTACGATCCAATCTGCAAATTTTTTACGGTATTAAAGATTTTTTGTTTTAAGTTCTTGTTTTAACTGAATTTTGTACGTCTTCAATTGCAAATATTTATGAAGATTATTTTATGTAGTGTTATAAGAAACCCTAAGTTCTTGCTAATTATGTCTAATTGATAATTTTGGATTTTTATCCTTATTTTGGTTTACATTATAGCTATATTTCGTACTTCAACAGTGCGTTCGGGATTTTTACAAGTTGAGTTCCTATTAATACTACAAAAACTACTTTTTGTCCCAAATTTTTTATTTACGGATATAAGCTTTATAGGAAGATAAAGTTCAAGTAATGTGCGAAATATTGTCACAATAGAAAATTGTTCAATTACAGTCACTCCATGGTGACATGTAACATATAAGTAAAACTGTACACAAATATTTGGTAATTTTCAAATGTTCAAATATTTTTGAACTTCATAATATCTGTTCAATATGAAGCTCATTTTATAAATTTATTTACTTATGAAAGATATGCTTCCGTTTTCTACACTAGTTCTTCTATTTCAACGTGTGAATTCAATTATTTAGCTTTAAAATTGATGGCATGGAATTACTATTTTTATGAACCTTAACAACCATTTATAGACGATATATCCTGTTAAATGTGCTTAATTGATTACTGGCAACTAAACACGACATACAATTTCGCAATAATAAAATAAATTTTCGGTGCGAGTACGGAATATTAACACAAAATTAATGGAATTAATTTTGAATATCGGCAATTTGCGTCAACAAATTGGAGTTCATCAAAGCAGGTCAATTAATGTGATTCCTCAATAGAGAAGAAGGCTAGATAAAATGGTGTGCAAGGAGTAAAGAAAGGCAGTAAAGGAATTTCATATATTTTACTCTAACTGCGTTAAAACGCACAGCAAAAAATTTTTGTGGCCGTTTTCAGGACGTGCTCGGAATATTAAACTAGAATTATTGGTCACTTCAGCCTAAAAACAAAATTTATTTTGCGGTTAGTTGAAGTCTGAGCATGAATTTAAAATGGCACACGCAAATCCTTTAAAAAATATATTTTTGGTTTAAGTAGAAATAAAAAAAGATTTAAGTATTTAATTCCATGTTTTCAAATTTCTTATTTCATTTTTCTGCTCATACTGAAAATGTATAAATACTTAAAGTAATTCTTATAAAATTTCTTAATTATTTTTTTCATTAAAATATTTCTTACAACTGCCGTAAATTGTCGGAATGCTGGATCAAA
>NC_051847.1:121332280-121335481 GCF_002237135.1 Teleopsis dalmanni
CAAAACAACAAACAAACCATTCCTATATTTTATACCAATACATTAAAAATGCAACAGATAATTAATCATTATAATCGAATTACATATTTAGACCAAAAAATCAAATTTAAAAGTTAAATTAAAACAACAAAATTCTTACTTATAAGTTTTATTATGTTATCTCGTTCAAACACCTTCTAAAAACATCAAACAATTTCCCTATATTCAAAAATTGTGTATATGTAAATCAACAATCTATATATAAATAAATAATAGTAAACAATATAAATTAAATTAAATAAAATTTGTTAATTACAATACTATCTTATAATTATTATAATATACTCGTAGAATGCAACTATCATATAAACCTAAAAAATATATTAAACAACCACAACCGTCCGTAAATCATTTATTATCAATATCATTTGAAAAATTATATATATAAATATATAACAAATTAACACAAGATGTGTATGAAAAACTGTCCACTATGGTTCCCACTAACGCGTTTCGTCTGGTTACCAACCAGACTCATCAGAGTGGATATGACATACGTCATGAATAACAAATGTCAGTATATGTCAAAAAATTACAACATAGTAAGTCAAAAAGTCACAAATCAAATGTAAAAATTAAAAATCAAATTAAAATTCAAAATTAAAAATAAAAAAATAAAAAAAATAAAAAAATAATTAAAATTAGGAAAGCTATATAATCCTCAAAAACACTTCCTAATTTTTTATTATATAAATATATGCTTTATATTTATCTACAATATATTCACTATATATAATATATCTTTATTTACATATTCTATCATACCTACTATTTATTTCTCTAAATTAAAAACCTTATACACTTATACAACTTATATTATTACTATTCAAAAATTATATTTATATATTTAAATATCTAAAGACAAATTATTGTATAAATTATAAATTATAAATTAAAATTCTTGAAAAATTATATATATATATGAATTACACAAGAATATATAATATTACTTACTTATATTATTTTCTCATAAAAAATTATTATTGTTTGGTTTGACACTAATAAATAAATAAACATTACAAATAATTTTACAATTTGCCACAGTATTTTATAAATTTTAGAAGCAACGATAATTTGTCCATTGGCACTTAATTTCAATTAAACTGCGTTGAATAATATTAGGTACACTATTCCTGTTGTATGTTTTATTGTTAAATACATACGTCTTTTTGTTGGGAGTGAAATATATCTAACCCAAACATATCCACAAAAGTTATACAATGTAGTATAATTAATTCTACAAACTTATTCTAAATAATTTATTATTATGTATATAACTATATAAATTAATAGTTATTAATTTTAAGCATATTATAGTACATTTATTATAATATTATAATATAACTATTAAAATTGATATATTTAAACATATTAAAAATAAATAAATTAATTGGAATAATACTAATACAGATTTTTCAATAAAACATGTCATAGAAATAGTGTACCTAATTTTATTCAACGCAGTTTATTGATATTAAGTGCCAATGCATAAATTATCGTTGCTTCTAAAATTTAAAAATATTTTACCAATCAATATATATAAATATGTAAAGAACATGTGCATATGTTCATATGTAACAATAATTTTTTGTTACAATACTTATTTTCTTCAAGTAAATAAGCAAACATTTTCTTTCATTAATAAATTTTTACAAAAAATTGATCTGCTTGAAGCAGTAAAAATTAGCAACAATTTGCTTTGCCTAGTAAAGCCGTCATATAAACAATTATTACAAATGTATGCTGTGATCTTACTTTCTTTAACAGAATTGTATTAATTTCTGTTAAAATCATAATAACAAAATATACGGTGTGTAGAAAATGTGGATTGTGTTCATTGGACACCTAATGTTGGTATGCTTCAACGAAAGCTCTAAAGTGTATAAGAGCGAACTGCGACATCTTATAGAATTTATTATTTTTGAGCCTATTAATGTGAAAGCTCTCTAAGTTTATTACATGAGAAAAAGCATAAAAAGTCATATACCGTATAGTCAAAAAGACCGTGTAGCGAAGACCGTAAATTGAAAATCATATTATTACAAGATGACTCATTACAATGCCAATACGGTCTTTGCTTATTACTACGTATAAAAATTATAATGACGCTTAAATTTTAAAGATTGTATAAAAGGGAATTAAATCTTAAAATCGTAAAATTGTAAAAATATAATAATTTTGTTTTTTTACGGGCTAATTGGTCAATAGTGAAATAACAAACTTTTTAAACTTTTTCTTTTTAAGAGATTTTATTTTAAACGATATTTCGACTATAATTTATAGTCATCATCAGGGTATTATAAAATGTAAATACTTTTATTAAAAACAAAAAACAATTTAAAATTAGCCCGTAAAAAAATAAAATTATTATTAAAAATTTTTGGTCATAAAAACAATAAATTATTATAAAATTATAAATTCGTAAAATTGTAAAATAGCAAAATCCAGTGAAAAAGCGACATAATGCATTTTGTTTTTGTTAATATTTCGTAATTGAAGTGTTATTATAAGAACTAATCTTATATATAAGCGCATAACTCAACAACACCTGGACCAATTTGGTCAAATCTTTTTTCTAAATGTTCGTTGAAGTCCAAGGATGGTTTTTACGGCGAGAAAAAAATCGGATTATTGCTAATTCCAAATTGGTCCAGACATTGTTGGAGTTATACGCTTACCAACACATTTTTCGATTCATTTTTACATATAAGAAGACAAGAACATAACCAGAATAGATGAGTTTGTGTGTTGTAATAAGTTTTTACTTATTGTAGGTAGGTTTATTAAATCCCTATGACTTCCTTTGCAGATCATTATCTCCACTATCCAAGCGAGCTACCCACTATTTATATATTTGTCACCTTTAGGTTTTCACTGTCCCTTTAGCTTATTTTCCAATCAGGTTTGAACCCTAAGTTCGCCTCTTAGTTTGAAATCCTCTGACAGACATCCCAGTCGGGGTTTTTTAGTGGATCCCAGACTGTTCCGTTCAGGAGATTTTTTGCCCTGACTATAAAATAGATAGGAACAAAAAACTGCCACATTCCAAATTTTTTTGACAGAACGAAGTCTGTCGGGTCTGCTAGTTTATGATAAAAGTATTTATGTTATTAACAAATTTTATATCCGACTTTTTGAAAATAAAACTGTTGTATATATTAA
>NC_051847.1:121335581-121339126 GCF_002237135.1 Teleopsis dalmanni
CGAACTTAGGGTTCAAACCTGATTGGAAAATAATCTAAAGGGACAATGAAAGCCTAAAAGTGACAAATAAATAAAAAGTGGGTGGCTCGCTTGAATAGTGGACATAATGATCTGCAAAGGAAGTCATGAGGATTTAATAAACCTACCAACAATAAACAATAACTTATTACAACACACAAACTCATCTATTCTGGTTATGTTCTTGTCTTCTTATATGTAAAAATGAATCGAAAAATGTGATGGTATGCGCATATAACTCCAACAACGCCTGGACCAATTTGGATTTAGCAATAATCCGATTTTTTTCTCGCCGTAAAAACCATCCTTGGACTTCAACGAACATTTAAAAAAAACAATTGACCAAATTGGTCCAGGCGTTGTTGAGTTATGCGCTCACCAAAATATTTTGCGATTCATTTTTATATATAGGATAACGAAAGATATTATGAAATATATTCGTATATTTTAAAACTTATGTTGTTTTTGATTAACAAATTTTGAGTAGTTTTTTTAGTAGAGATTTACTTTTAGTAAAGTTTTAATTTTTGATTAGTTAATTGCAGAGAAAGTATATAACACTCGACTTTAATTTATAACACTCGAGATTAATTTATAAAATCCAGATTAGTTTATAACACTCGAGAGTAATTTATAACACTCTTGATATTTTGCCAGATTAATAAAATTACCCTGAAATTATTTGCTAATTTATATTGTTTGACAATTGAAATTTATTTGGCATTTTATATATTTTAAATAATATTTATTTGCGAATTAAAAGTTAAAAATTAAATTAAAATAATATTACAATATGTGCTAAGAATAAATAAAATAATAAAATATGATACACTGACTTGTCAACATACCTATGTGTAGGTCAAATAATGTTAGGATTAGCTTAGTCATATTCGAAAGGTCCACCGAATTCGAGCAAAAATCGACAGCTCGGGATCAAATCTAGATCTAGATAAATCTTAAACGATATTAGATTATATGTATATAAAGAAATTCTTTAAAAATTAAAAATTATTTTATAAAATACAAATATATATATTATATTTTATATACATTATTTGAAATAATATATATATTATTTTACATATCTTATATAAAATAATATATCCACTAATTTTAAGCATTAAAACTTTTAAGCTTTTATTTTATATAAATTAAGAAGGTAATACATATATAAAGTATAAATATATATGTTATATTTTATATATATTATTTTATATATCTTATATAAAATAATATCTTCATTAATTTTAAGCATTAAAATATATTAATTATATTGAAATGATTTTCTACGTGATACTCAACTACAGAACGTAAACGATATTCTATCAATAAAAGCTGGGTAATCAAATCGAAAGAAGAAGCGACATGATTATTAAAAAAATTTTTTTTTACGCTAGGATGTAGTAAGCAAGGAATGTAGACATTTTCCTCCTTGAGGTGTGTATTCGCAGTATTAGAAGATTCCTTTAATTTTAAACAATAAATCGAAAGCTTTAAATCTTTTAAAGTAAAAGGAAATCAATTCTTCATGCATTTCAACAATATAAGAGTACTTTCAAAAATTTTCAATTTTAATTAGTTTTTTTAATATTTTTAATTTTATTTTGAAATCGCAAAAAGCAACGGGCTTAGTCTCCACGTAGTCGTACGGAGGAAACAGAAATTGGCATGAATTTTAACTTTTATTAACTCAAATAACGAAATATATATAAATAAAAATAATTATCGAAATATGAAACTGCAATTTCGATGGCAAAAAGAGATTGTCAATTACATGGTTTTTGGCGACTTGCTTCCATTGGCGGATGTTTTCGTTCGGTTGTTGCATGTCGAAACACATTAAAAATAACAGCAGCAAAACACAAAAGCTTTTACTTTGTGAATATGATATGAAAATATAATAATTCCAATAACAAAAAAGAAATCTGAATCTAAAAAGGAACTGCATGAACTTGCATGTTTGCGTTATTTCAACAACAGTAAAGTACACAAAGTTTATTGTTTTTTTTTTTATATTTCTACATCATTAAAATTGAAAACCAAAAACCAAAACCTAAAACCTAAAACCTTAAATGCAAAAATGAAACAACACAAAACGCAAAATGAAGTAAATCACTTCAATACTTCAATTCACCTCAACTCCACACACATAAAATATAACGCAGCAAAAAAAAATCAGCTTAGCTCACCCCATTTAAAATCAAGTCAACAACAACAACAGTACAGTTACAGCAACAACAACAACAATAACATAAAACCAATTTAGTGATTTTGTGCAAATAAATTTTCTGTAAAACTTTTGTAAACAATAAATTGAATAAATTAGTTGTTTTGCTTTAATTGTTTTTGTTTCAACGTTTTTATGTTTTTTTTTTGTTTACGTGATCTTGTAATGTGAAGTTTTTTTTTTGTTGTTTCTGCTTTTATTGAAAAAGTACAAATAAAATTTGTAGTAAATTGAAATCAACAGCGAAACGCGTATTATGATTGGTATAAATTTGGAGAGTCAGCAAACATAATTGTTTATACTACATGTGTTTACGCTACAAAGTGTGTTCGTGTAAGTGCATAAGTTTATTATGTATTTGTTTGTAATATGAACACACCAAATGTGAAAAGCGAGACTCCGCCTAATTTTAATAGTGGCCCAATCATTCACAATTCACCACCATATTTTATACTGTTGCCAGTTTTTGTTGTTGCTATCAATATTGGTTTTATTTGTACAATAATTGTTTTCATATCGCTTTTTCTCTTTCTTGCATACATAAATTGCGGTTGGTTGATTAAATTTCTGGTTTTTCTCTTTTTTATATATGTGTTGTTAAAAAAAAGTATTTTTTTCATTTTGTATTTTATTTATTACTCTCGCTCGGTTTGCCCTTTTTTTTGTTTTTTTTGTTTTGGTGTGTTGTGTTTATGGCGATTTGTTCGGACGCTCGTTAACTTGTTTTCTCCTCATTGTTAGCTGTTGACTGCCTTGTTACCACTTTAATCACAAATAAACAATGCGCAAGAACAATCAAAAAAGAGCATAAGCATTGGTAACTGGCATTGGTACTGGCATTGGTACTGGCACTGGCTCTGGCACTGCCATAAAGCGAAAAGAACAACAGACCACTGCTGGGATAACTAACTACTGACGACAGTTAATGGAGGTACATGATGCCTGCAAGGAGTAAACTTGTTCTTATTTCTTTGATATTTTGTTTTTTTTTTATTCTGTCTCTGTGTACACATAATTAGCTTCGCCAACAACGAACTCTTCGTCCTTACATTCGTTAAGTATGCGAATGTCGCAGGCTCTGCTTTCCGTCGCCATTTATGAAGGTGTCTCTACTGGTATAAATAACTTAAACACATGCTTCTTCTTCTTCGTCTTCGTCTTCTTCTGCTTTTTGTGCCTTACCTTGCATTTTGCTGTCCGGTGCACGTGCGCTACAACAAACTGCTGAGTTGAAGCGAAACACGTTAAACAACGTCTAGCAATGTAAAGTAAAGTAAAGTCAAAAGTAAAGTGAACGAAA
>NC_051847.1:121339226-121351402 GCF_002237135.1 Teleopsis dalmanni
TTTTACTGAATTATTTAGAATGTTCCTTTACTCTGCTAATGTAAAACGCTTGGAAAAAAGCAGTTTCCATTAACAATATGTATCTGATGATTTAGTATTCGTTCCTAATACCCGGAAGTTCTTCTGCAAATATTTTAATTGCGTTATTTCGTTGACTTTTATTTATGTTATAATTTTTAACTTAATATTTCATAAACTTATTCCTTTAATTTGTTTTTCTGCAGTTACTCCATAAACTATCTTCACTTTAACTTCACTTTAGAGTAATTTAAAATTATTTTCGCTGAATTATTTAATGTTGTCCAGTTGTAACTTCCAGGTATCCAAAACGCCTTTGTAGTTAGTATTCTGTAAACTCTTTAATATAATTTTTTTTTCTGCAGTCATTTCATAAACTATCTCACAGAATTTCTCTATAGAATCATGCAAAATAGTTTAACTAAATTATTTAATAACAACTACCAGGTGTTTACTAGTACCAACTACCAGGTGTCTAAAACATCTAGATAACTTGGTTTTCGTAAACTTTTACGCATAATTTGTTTTTGTTTAGATATTTGTTAAAAAGAATTTATTCGTATAATGAATACCAAGTTACTGAGTTGTAGAGGTGTTTTAGATAACCGGAAGCTACTATTGGAAAACATAAAATAATTCAGCGAAAATATTTTGAATGGCTCCAAAGAGAAGCTCAGTGATATAGTTAATGTCTTTAAGATGACCAAAGAGAACTTCAGTGATATAGTGTATGTCTTTAACATGACAAGAGTTAATATAAGTAACGGAAAGCATTTCGAGTTCATAAGTGCCTCAGTAACTCAAAATTTAATATTAAAATTTATTTTATTTATTTTAAAAATTCTAAAATGCAATTTAAGATATTTTAAATGACGAACAGTTTATATCTAAATCAAAATCTTAATATTCACAATAGCATTTAGAAGTTATTGCTTAAAAAACCATAGGCAGCTAAAACATATTTTGTATGGAATGACTACGCCAAAGCATTTTAAAGGTGATATATATAGAGAACCCTTCTGCTAGCTTAGAAGTACACAAAAAAGGCGCATCCAACGCTAACATCAAAAACCACATCCATAAGGCAAAACAGGTTTTTGGCCGCTTAAATAAAGTGTAGTGGTCACCCCAGATATCGCGTCAAAATAGAATTCATATATTCAACTCAAACATTAAGTCCACCCTTCTATATGGATGCCATTCATGAAACCTTTCGTCCAATGACTTTAACGCGGTACAAGTCTTTAGTAATCAATCCTTACGGAAAATCGTTTAATTGTCCAGGCCAAACACGCTATCGAATGAAAGACTATGGTCCATCACTAACTAAACAATAATCAATATTGAGATAATAAAACGCAAGTGTGACTGGATAGACCATACTTTGCGCAGACCAAGACAAACAACACAATAATACCGATTGAGTGGAACCCCATGGGTAGCCGTAGAAGGGGTAGTAGAAAAACAAACGGATACGCATGCAAAATAGGTGGAGAGAATTGAAGTTATTAGTTAATAACCAAAATATACTTCTTCTTGTTAAAGATCAATCAGTATTTAGGTACATTTAAAAATGTTGGACATCTGTGTATTTTTATGACATTACAGAAAATATCTGTGGTGACATCATGTTTTATTACATTACCTTGATTTGCACTAATTAAAATTGTTTATGAAAAGAATTTGCATATTCGAATCTTTAATAAAACTAAATCGAGTCAAGTATTTTTTATAAAGATCGATAATGGTGAAATGGGAGAGGTTCCATAATATAGTCCATTCTTGCTTCTACCAAACTATTTTTTGTTTTGGTCTTTTCATATTTTTCATAATCATGTGAAGTTAAATATTAGAACATGCTTTAAAAGTTACTTGTCGAAGTTGTTACGTCAAAATAGAGATGTATGTTTTCTTTTACCAAATATAATAATAACGTGTTCAATATAAATGAACAACATTTGGTGTAAAAATATTTTTCACAGAAGTGAAAATATTATATCTTATTACGTACACCGAAAGCCTTAAAAAAGGTCTCAATCTAAAAACCCAACTCAATATTTAGAATAAGAAAAATTTGTATAATTCTTGTTAACAAATTAAGTACAATTTCTTATCATTTTGAATGACGATGTATTTTTGGTTAATAAACTTATTAAAATCTTTCCAAAATAATGTTTATTTTTACGGAACATTTTTATCACAAATAGAACACACTTATTTATTCGACGCCCTGAAAATATTAATTTGAGCCAACAAATCAACAAGTTCATACATTAGCTTAGCATTTTATCCGAACATAAATCCAAGAGGCACGTGACACACATTTTATGTGTCCACATCGAAACTTAAGTAACAAGTTGCACCATTGTGGATCATTAACTCTTCATGGTAATTTGTTTTGTATTAAAAGAAAAGGTTGCTTAAGGAACTCTTCGTGTGGCTTCAGGAGAATATGGTAAGGGGAAAACAATTTTCCTTCTATGGATATCATAAATTCTCACCCCAAATTTGTATGGCACATAACAGACTTTATAAATAAAAATGCCAATAATAATGCAATCAATTTGTTAACTCACCGCAAATTTTGGAAGGAGCTACATCCCCTCATCATGTTTTCCTCATCATGGGTTCCTTTTCAATGTGATTTGATTTATTGCTATCGTTAATTTTATGAGCTTGCAATTCTCAGTCGAAAATCTTTTTATTGCAAACATTTCAGTTATAAAATCAAAACATTAAAAGATTATTTTGAGTATCTGGCATTATAAAAATATGTTAAGCATATTGTTTTGTTATTTATATTTTCCAAAATTTACTTAACTCACCAAAAACATAAACTATATTGTTTATACTTAAGAGGTTAAGCCTAAAGGATGTATATTCGCTTGTGTAAAGAATGCATAAATGCAATTAAAAATATATGTAAAACATCATTAATATTGTTTTGGATTATGTATTAATTCAAACCTATTAACAATACATACAACCAATTACTAGGTTGAAGTGATTACTTCAATCCCACAATTAAAGTTCATCTTTTTAAGAACATTGCCAGGATTTTATTTCGATCAATTTATTCATTTAGCCATTTCAACAAAACTAAAACATTAAATATAGTATAATTATTATATATTAACTTGAACACATTGACTGAATGTATATTGTCTATAATTTTGGTTTAGGTGAAGTACAGGTCCTCTGTTATAAATTTATAGCGAACAGTGTTTATTTATAGGCGTCGTGAGAGGGCTCACGGACAAACGGCCCAAAGAATACTTTTTACTTGTTATACACTTGCAAACATTCAGGAGCTTTCAGATTATACCCTTCACAAGGGTATCTTTTAGTAATCTCCTAAAATATAGTGTTAACTTTTTATATATTTTCATTCGTTCAAATTGGTTCTAGAAGTTTTTAGAGGACATTCATTAATGCATCCATTTCTTAATTTATACATAGGCACAGCCAGAAAGAACACGCAGCAAAGCCACAAGCAACACTTTTAACTTATTATATACTTACATACGTTTAGAAGTTTTCCAGATGCTTTTGGAAGACATTAATTACAGCATCCTGTTATTCGTAGCTGAATTCAGACTACGAACGGGCATTTCCTAACCATTGGTTTATAGAGGTCATATATTTATGCATTTATTTGTTAATTTATCCATGAGCGCAGTCAAAGAGATCACTGCGCTACAATCCAAGAATTCATTCAATTTATTATATACTTTTATACGTTAAACAGCTTTCTTGAAATTTTGAATGAACACTCATTATTGCATTCATAGTCAAAGCAAAGGATCCATCACTTACAAGGACCACGTCGTAAGGAACCCTTTGTGTAAGTTTCTGTGATTTTCGGAATTTTACAAATTAGATCATTATTATTATTATATACAATATTATAATGTATATGAATTTGCAAGTGCGATATATTTTATTATTTATCTTTAAATAACTTCCGCCCGAGTTGAAGATTTTTAAAATCGAATTGAAATACAAGACCTCCTAAAATATTTCTTACCATTTTACTTTAGAAGTAATTGATTATTTCCTCCGAATATTTTTATATGATCTTTCAATTTATTTACAGAGACCTTATTTCATGAGTTTCTATATGAGCTCCTAATTATTAATCCTATTTATATAAGTTCATTTTGGAATTATACTTTTGAAATGCATCATTATGGAAGAGTTTTTGACTAAATACTCAACGAAAATGATTAACCATGCACCGTATTCACTTGTCATTAATCCTTGTAGGTTGTTTGGGTTCCTAAAGCTACAATACGATACTTAATCAGTCTACAAAAAGTGTATGTTGGATTAGATCAAGCACTGGCATAGTAGAGTTATACCAGATAGAATATATTTTAAGAGCAGCACATTAAATTTTAACTGTTTAATTATTTTTCTTCTTTAATTTAAGAAAATCAGATATTTCTTATAAACGTTATATATACGATACTAAATGTGAATTTATGTGTATTTATAAAATACTTTAGAAAAATTATGAGCACAATTGCATACCAAAAATTTAAGTGGGATTTTTATAATATAATGCTTAATTAGAAATTTCATTTAATATATGTTCAGTAATTAATATAAATGACTTTTTAAGTAGAACTTATTTTGTTAAACTCTAAAATAACTCTAATATACCTGCATGTGTAGTAATTGCGTACATTTTTAATATACTCATTAGCTATAAACCATTTGATTAGTTGAGTTTAATTAAATTCCAGAGCAACATTAATGTACAAGTACTTAACAGAAGATCTTTAATCGGTTTAAATCGATACAAATTTAAAGTGGTATCTATAATCTTACACACATCACACTCAAATAAAAGAATTAAGAAAATAAAAACTAAAAATTAAATCCACTAAAAATCTTTTAAATCGGCCTAATGAATATCTGCACAAGTACCAAGTACCAAGTAAAAGAATTATACTTTATTTACAAGAATACACATAAACTTATATTTATTTTCACGAAATATTTCGAAAAATCCTTTTCATCTCAAACGAGTACTTGGGCACTCGCAATGTGCTGCATTCATATCATCCAAAGCACGGTGTTATACGTATGAATCTGTGTAGAGCGGCTATGTAGGAACATTCATCACAAGTTAAAATCACCAAAACACAAATATCCATTGCGTGGAAGCACGTATCTCATTATAATGATTAGTCTGTAGATTTCACACGTCTTCGAGTTTATATTTGCAGCATTTAGGGTGAAAACCCATTAAATACCCTTAAAGGAGATTTTAACCGAGCTCATGATTAACGCTCATTTTGAAACCAGACTTGCAGACATACATACCCTACTTAGAGTAACCGAATGTATGTACATTAAAACCTCAAGTCATTTCAAGTTTATAACGATGAACAAACGTACCGCTTCCACCGCAGTTTTAAATTTAAACAAAAAACGAGCGAAAAAATGCAATGCAATCAAAAGCAAAGAAAAAAGAAAATCGTTGATGATTTTCTTGTGAAGATCCACATTGGCATGCTAAGCTCAGCACATACATACTCCACAGATATATTATGGTGAAGCGTATATTGTTAAGATACAACAAACCGAAAGTGCAATAAATATTCAACATCCATCTATGCAACAAAGCACTGAACACTTGCTTGCAACAAGACGGACAGTTTCGCCTAATCGAAGAATTGTACTATAATGCTGTGTAGTTGATACAGCAGAGATGGAAGAGGGGAAGATGAACAAAGATCGAACCGCATCGCCACTCTGTCTCGCAAGTCAAAAGCGGCATTTCCAAATTGGTAGTCATTTCTCGCTTCGTAGAAGCTCACATCATTATGGCTTCCATCACACCATAAATGCAATGAGTTTGTATATTACAGATACTAATTTAGAGTCAACACACAAACTTACTAACAACAACTTACTAACAACAAACACCAAACATACAACAGCGGCTGCTCAAATTGCAAAATACGTGCCCCGCCTTCAGATATTCTTTACGTACTCGCTTCAAAAATATTACACAGTCTTTTAAAGCACAAGCAACAAACAACAACAGCAACAACAACAACAACTATAACAACAACAATTATAACAACAGCAACAGCAGCAACAAGAACAATGTCAGAAACAAAACAACATCCATAATACAAACTAGATTCCAGCTGAAGTGAAGATGGTTCTGATCTTCTCACCTCGTCGACACTAACCATAACGATACACACACCGATAGCGCGGCTGGCCAGTTTGTACACACTTTTCGGAATCTTTAAACATTTTGGCAAGTAAACCTGAAGACAGAATCTCTAAAACATTAGTAAGTTTGTTGGTTCACTACTCTCTCTGTGGAGTTTAAAGGTGTACTCTGTGGAGTTTAAAAATAAATTACTGGAGCGTTATTTATTTACAAAAGGGGCCCATATTATTTTATAATATTAAAAATATTTATATAGAAGATTTATATTTATATAGATTTATATGGAGAAGTTCATTTATTTCTTCTTTGTTCTTTTTAGTGCTATTAGCTTTCATTTTAACTTTGGCTTTTAACACTATACACTACAAGCATTTATAAGTTAAGAATGGAATGAAGAAATTGATAATTGATATAAGTCGTAGTTAATGCAATAAAACGATTTCAATGTATATATTGTTAATATAATATTAATTATATTAATATTAATACTAATGTTAGAATTAATTTATATAATATTAAATTGAATCCTTTTTGAAAAGGGACCTTTAACCTTTTAGCATAATTTAACCAAATTCTTAACTGATTTAATGGTTCAGAGCAACGGTTCCCAATAGGTGGTCCGTGAATAAAACTTAACAGGTATAGATGCATATCTTGTAGTTTGTCCACTTATCACAAAACAAGCACAAAAATCTCCAATTAATAATATATCTATTATATAGCCTATATAATGTACCTACACACTTATACATTTTATTATACATAATACCAGAGATGCATAAAGCATATTAAAATAATCATACAGTTTATTTTTCCTAAACTTGTTGTCCCTTTGTTGTAACAACCAAAAATATCATAGTGGTCCTTGGTTAAAAAATGGTTAGGAACCACTGGTTCAGAGTCTCCGCGGTATGATATAATCAATAATCTAATATAATTCAGTAAATTATGTTGGGTTATGTAGCATATGTTATCGTTTTATTCTAGAGTGTTCATTTTTAAAAACTATATAAAACTCTATAAAAGAATTTTGTCAGTTCCAGTTTTGTTATATAATTGGCCCATTTTATACCATATACTCATATAATAATTCACATTACAATCATAAGGTATTGCTGTTATTTACGGTCAATAATGATTTTATGTTTGTCTGAGAGAAAATGCGGCCCTGGTACTTCCCCATAAACAATATAACGTTTCATTATAAAGTGTTGCTTTTGTTGTTGATGTTTAGTTTGGTTGTCAGCCAGTATGTCTGTTTGTCGATTAGTTTATTGTTCATTTAGTTAGTTAGTTGGTTTGTTGCTTAAGTTTGACGAACTCATTCTTCACATACCCAAACATAAATACGTAAAGCCAAGTAACAAAGAAAAAGAAAATTAAGAATTATGCCCAAAATAAAGATCGGTGCTGTTTTTCAATCTGTGGATGAAAACTCACAACAACACATTGCAGTAAGATCTACATCTATCCTCGGGCTAAAACACAACTCATCTCCTCAAATTAGTGTGCTGCCCTTCAATAAATTGGCGGCTTGTTGCTTTAAAATATTCCAAATAAAACGATTCAAGAACCGAAAATGCCTGCCATATGAGATTATTTGCGAAGCGTTTGTGCGAATGTTCTTGCCTCGCCAAGGGGACACTACCGCATTAGGAGTGTGGTGTGGG
This sequence comes from Teleopsis dalmanni, assembly GCF_002237135.1. Lineage (NCBI taxonomy): Eukaryota > Metazoa > Arthropoda > Insecta > Diptera > Diopsidae > Teleopsis > Teleopsis dalmanni. The sequence continues at coordinate 121,347,111 of NC_051847.1, forward strand.
TTTAACAATGCGGGGTTGTGTGCTGCCCGAAAGTGCAACAGTGTCTATGGAGTGCGGTTAAACATGAATTTAGAATCGTGGAGCAAACCATGTTATTATTTCACACCATTTCGCATTTGCGGCTGCTGTCTACCGATTATTACTTCACTTCGAATCGATGCGCATCTCAGTCTTCGAACTGGAATTTCTACAGTGCAAACTTCGCCTCATTTGCCTTTTCACTTTGTTTATATTGCGGTTTTAATTTTATTTATTTATGCACAGCTTCTTCTTCTTCTTCTTCCTCCAGATTCAATAGTGACAGTTTCACGTTTCAAAATTAAACCTCATTTCCTTTACGCACAACAATAAAAGTATTTTCCAGTTAATCGATTTTCATCTGCTCATCGAATGAAGTAGCAACTATGGCCTAGTTTTATGTAGTGATTGCATATCAAAAAGAGCAATTATTTAATGTTTTTTTTTTGTTTTTTTATGTTGCAATGAGTATAATTTATATTTATTAATTATATGTGGGACAAATGGGAAAGGATGAATATGGTATCAATCAAACTATGACCTAATGATTTAGTGATTAAGTGCACTGATGCTTATTGCACAAAGATCTGGACAGTAATCTTCTAAACATTCACTGCAATATAACTTTATTAGCTTCAGTTCACTTTTCTTGCTAACTAATTTGATTAACCATTCAAATGCAGTCTTGCACTTTCAATTACGATATATTCACATTTACTCAAGCTTGACGAAAATTTAAATGAAGTACTGGTACTGGCAAATCATTAAATATACCCGTGTTACAGCATATGTACATACCCATCTTCATATATATGAAAGGATCGAATGATCTCAGTCATTTGTTTTATTACCTCGATAGTATTAGAAGCTACAATGAGAGATTTCATTGATGGAAAAATGTAAAGTAATTAACAGCATTAAGAAAAAGATTCAATGAATCCACACTCCATTATTGACCATCATCCGATCCTCTTCAGAAACATCCACAGGTTTCGTACTTTAGACGAACGGACGTGTTGCTATTAATTTACTTCACATTTAATATTTGCATGAAATTTAATGTTTCTTGATAATAATATAAACATCTTTATAAATAGTAATATTAGGAATAAGTAAAAAAATTAATTATTTTTAGTGCTTTAGACGTACACTTGCTTAAACACTATAAATAAATAAATTACATCAATAATTGAAGTAAACTTATACTTAAATATCCTTCACACACAAATTAAAGAGCTTTTATTTAATATTTAATTATTTTTTAAGGGAATATTAACAATTTTATTGTGTTTACGGAATTAGTGCTATGTGCACTCATACGAATGTTAAATCAAATATAAGGAAGATTCGTTTCAAATAATTACATTGAAAGTCAATCACATAAAATATTATAGCTGTGGGAAAATCTCTTAAAGAAAACGTAGATATTTTTATTAGTGTAAGGATGGAGTAAAAGTTTAGAAATTTGTTAAGTAGTGAAAGGGACTGCAAATTATTAAGTTTGAGTAATAAAAGGGGCCGGAAATTATTAAGTTAATAGAACGTTTCTTAAGTGCACTAATGCTTTAAGACCTATGTTTCAAAGGACCATTACTATATAATTTTTGAGATGACAGTTTATCAATACTTGTGTAACTGCAACAATATTGCTATATTGTCCTTCATGGTGGAAGAGCAATCAGAAAACAATAAAAAAATATTTCTTTTTATATTGTTCTGTAATATTCGCTGGAACATAGATCATTAACGTGGTGTTTCTATCAATCTTAATTTTGAGCAGCAAACGTCCTTTCGTACGATGTAAGACAATACTTTTACATAGCATCTCTCACAGTGTATCTCCAGATAACTTTTGGATGCATATAATACCTTGACCCCTATAGATTCGATTTCATTGTGGTTGTAGCTATATTATTTTGAGGCTTTCTTAATGTATAAGTAACCAATCTTATAGTCAATCTCTACTTTAAATTTATTTGTATATCAGTTTTTTGTGTTTTAGATGGACACTTATTTTTTTAGACTATTGAGATTTGATTTAAATTCTTTCTTCTATCATCCTCATCTCCCAGTGGAGCATAGGGTTTCAATCGATTACCTGTCATTAAATTTTATTAGCTGTTATTAAATATCTTCCTTAAAGATAACTGTCGAAGATAGTTAAAATATTGGAATATGATTTTAACAAAATATATTTATTTTAAAAATAAATAATAAATAATAGTTTTTAATTAAATAACCAATAAGCCCGTTCAATAATTATTATTAGCTGTTATCTGAATATTAAATATTCCCTAACGCCAACGAAGCCGTAAATAAGTGTAAATCTAATATCAGAAATAGTCTAAATATATAATATTCTCATTTTAAAAAATAAAGTTTTATTTTAAAAGTTTTCCTTATTTAACCACATACCAGTTTTAAGTTAAGTAATGGCGTGTTCGTTTGGTAAATCTGGTTTAACTTTTCCAATCGAAATGCTCTTTCAATACACTTTTAGTGCAATTTTATAGTCAATTGGTGAATCTGGAGTAAAATGTATAACACTCGAGTTTAACTTATAACACTCTAGATATTTTATATCAGAGTAGCAAGAATACCTTAAAATTAACAGGTTCTTTATATGATTTACAGATAAAGTGTGATTTTATTCAATATTTATATTTCATTCAATATTATTCAATATACATAATGTAAATATACAAAATATATAATATATGTAAATGGGGCAACTAAATTTGACAGATCGAAAGTAAATCTAGATTGAATCCAGATTTACCAATTGAAAACACCATAACTTTATAATACGAGTATTTATAACTTTTTTTACTTTAGGCTAAAAATTGTTAAAAAATTTACTATACTATACATTTATTTTACTATACATCGTCTTTTTAGTCTCCTAAGTCTGAAATATGTTATACAAATATAGAAGCAAAATATACGGATATAGTAACTGATCGAATAAACTCCATCACTTTTTTCATTGAAAGTCTTTTCACTGTACTAAACAGTAATCATTTTTATAAAGATTTTGATTATATAAATATAGTTATAGGTAAGGAGTCTGAACAAAGTTAGTAGTTCAGAAATGTTATCAACATTATCAGATGTTGAAAAACATGCACTTATTTACAATTCATTCATGTCATATGTTATCAATTCAATTTTCTTTTACCTGAAATGTTATTTAAGACCTCACTTAATAGGTGCAGGTTCTCACCTTACTTCAAACATTTGGTAATTAAACCATTTTTACCCTTTTATATATTAAGAAATAACATAAATAAAAGCTAAGGTTATAAAAAGATTATAATTATTTAAGATAACAAAGTACAACCCATTCACCAAAGGTACATACTCTGTTTTTAAACGGCTATGGAATATTTAAAGGATTTTTCGAAGAAGGTCTACCTGAACAAACCTCAACTAAGTAGATATTTGCTTAAAGATATGAAGGGTGAACCAAATTTTGTAATAATTACCTCTACTAAATCTTTTTGTATAAACAATGTTATATAAATGTTTATTAGTATGACGGAAAAAAATATTACTTTTAAGCTTTATTTAAGGATTAAGGATTTAACTTAAAGGATTAAGTTTAAATAAATCCTTGAAGGTATTGCTAATAATGTAAATCTGCACACGATATGTTAAAACTATTTTGTAGAGTTTATATTTTGGAGACATAAATGAAATTGTTCAATGTTAATAATCATTCCAAGTCAAATTCACAATTATCGCAGATAAAATAACCAAGTTTGTATAGTTTAACTACTTGAACTTATAATTTGTATATAAATAAATAACCAAATAAATGAGGCATATGAAATCAAAACACTGAAATAGTAGTAGGTTGATCTTACTTTACGAGAACGAGCAATTAAATTGTCAAGTAACCGCTTGAAAGAAATTTAAAAGACCCCCTCGACGTCAAATATCTTACTAAAGGTTAACTGAAAACTTAATATTTAATATCCGGTATTTATATCTTTAATTTAATATAATCGAAATATAAAATTTGATGTCTTAAAACAAGGCAATCTAAAGCACGGCCCACGGTACATATGTGGCCCGCGGGTAATATTTGTGCGGCCCGTGACATATTTCTAATCTTATACATTTACGCAGATTTTCTCTTAATTCATTTTGGCATTACATTATTAATGTATTATTAACTATACATTACTTGAATAGCATATCCCAAAAAATGAATTCAAATGTTTAAATTGATAATATCAAATTTAAAACTATTACCGAAAAGACTATGGATG
>NC_051847.1:121351502-121367931 GCF_002237135.1 Teleopsis dalmanni
ACCGTTTCATGTCGTTAAAATGTGATATAAAACAAATCTATGAGTTCTACTAATAACTAAAGACAAGGAGTAAAGTGTATATAGTCAAATGAAGAAAGTGTATAAATCAAATGAATTTTCTTCAATTCTGATGTGCTGCTATACTTCTTTGTGCACAACATCATACATTTAGTGGCTTTTCATCTGGTAGCGGCTTTTCATCATTTCGACCTTGCAGAGACCTGTACGGAAATGAATTGTGGAACGCTATCTCTGAGATATTGTAGGTAGGCGTATGCTTTGTATGATGGTGCAGTATATAGTTTAAATTTCCATTTTATCCGATCAAAATATTTGTTTGTTCTCTATGGATTCAATCTGTTTTTCAAAATGTTTTGAACATAGACTATTATAACATGAAAAAAACAAACTGTCGATGGTAGCCTTACCCAGCACATATATTGATGCTTAACTTTGTGTGATCATTTACCATAAATGTCTAAATGTTCTTATGATAGATTTTTTGTTCTATTGAGTCCAAATGTTTTGTATTTTTAAACATTGGTGAAAACTTATTCATCTTGGAAACTAGAAAGCTTCGTTTTTAGTTTGTTTTAAATAATTTAGTCAAATGTGCATTTACTTATCGTCAACAAGTGGATTATGCAGAAGTTGCCAAGATGAAGAGGAGGTAGAATCCATCAACCATTTCGTGTGTCTCTGTCCAGGACTGCAGACAATGCGACTTTAATGTCTTCGAAGGGATAACGAAAGCAAACTTATCGGATCTCCTTAACTTCATATGGAAAACCAAATGGTTTAACAAGGATTGAAGATAACAAAGGTTAGTAACTCGCCTTTCTTTGAGACTATCATAATTAGCAACATATGCCTCCGATTGGAAGTGCTAACAACTGTCAGCACGTGCTTTCTCAACCTAATTTAATCTATCTTTAACTCGAGCAGCGCTGATTTGTTTCTACTCTATCCTTAGTTTTTCTTACCATTTCTGCAGTAGATATAGATTAGCACTTTCTTAGTGTGTCGAATACTTCCAGTTTTATTATAACGTATTATGGTTGAAGATAGGAAGAAATTTAACAAATTGTAAAATACATCGTTTTTTCAATATTACCTTTAAATTCCTTCAAGACTATCATTTTTGCGTGAAGAATCTTTTCTTACATTTTTAAAATGTAATCATCTGTCATGACACGTAATATGAACATGGTATTGTCATCAGTTTGAAAGTTATAGCACTTGAAAGCTGGTTGCAGTATAATTGGAACACTCTATACATATGGGGGTTCTATCTTATCATTCTTAATTTATACATAATAGTTTAAGTAAACTGTACAACTTTTATTAATCGATATAATTTATATCCCTTCAACTGCTTTTGTTATAGGTACCTTTTTATAGGTACATATTTGCACAATGAACTTTCTATATTATCGGAAAGCGTATCAAGTATTGAATGGTATGTATTATTTAAGTACCTACACTTATAATATAAATCGATATTATGTATTTGTAGTTCACATAAGTTTTTAAGAAAATTTTGTATTATCAATATGAAGTGTTTATATATAAAAATAACCTTTTTTTGCTTCTGTTGAAAATTTTTTAAATATTCTCAGGTTATTAAAATATTCACACTATAATTTTTGACATGAATATGGTTTGTAATTGCATATCAAGTATTAAAAATTATATTAAAATTATTTTAAGATACTTAACGCATAAAAATTGAAGCTTTCAGTTATAGCTGTTTATTGGTATGTGCTCACAAAGGAATCGCACCCGATGATATTGTAAGCGATCCATGCGCTATAATTATAAACCTGCGGAGAAGCAAGGTGTGATGCGTGTTTCTTATAATGCTTAATATTACGCATATAAAAAGCAAAGTTGCTCTGTTTTTAATATTTAAGTGTAATTAAAATTAATTTAACTCGTTTATTGTAAATATGTGCCCATTATGCGTGCCCCGTACCCATTGTGAAATTAATGTAATGCAGAAAAATTAACAATTTGTTGCTCTTTTTTTGCGACTCCTTCCTTACTTACCTCTTGGTGTTTATTTTTTAGTCACTTAGCAAAAATAAATGTGTACGAGTTTCAGTGCTCTCATTCTTCAAACCATCTCGAACGTATTATTAAATTCACACCACAAGAAACAAGCCAGAAACTAACAAACAAAGTCTTGCAACACATCGTTTCGCTCGCATCAACAATCCAAAACGATCTCAACATAATTGGCTATTTTAGTCAGCAACCAACACCTCAGCAATTCATTGAAGAACCTTTTGGAAGTCGAGCAGCAGCCGACAGCAAAGATACCACTTTTACGATGGCTTTGGTCGCTAAATTGGCCGAGTCAAAAAGACGTTTCGTCGCCACTAAAATAAAAATAAAATTAATAATAAAACCAGAAAAAATAATGATAATAAAATAAAAATATGAAAAAAGAGAACAACAACAACTATAATGCTTCCGCAGCCGCTTTCATGTTTCTGCGCAATCCACTTTGCGGGCACAATGGGGGACAAAGGAAAGAATTCTCTTTGTGGCGTGGTCGGGATATATTATTATTGCCACCATCCAATTATGTTCATCGACACCATCTCACACCGCAAAGAATAACAATTTTTACGCAAATGCAACCTAACGTAACGCAACATCAGTGATGATGATCAATGTCTGCACCACCTTGACGGGATCTTTTATGAAACGCATGCGTAACCGTCTCCATCACCATCATCATCACCATCTTCGTATCCGTATCCGTCTCCGTCTCCCGTCCCTATCTTCGTTTTTGTTGCTGCTTCTACTTCTGCTTCGGCTTCTATTCCCGTTGCTATATCTACTATTGCTGTTTGCTGTTGTTGTTAGTGCGGCACGGATCCACTAAATACAAGCAATTCGTTATCTTTAGCAGTTTTCCATTATTTATTTTCTTTTTATAAAGCATCCGATACGTAATTATATTTGGTTAGCAATAAAAAGTATAAATTTTGAATTAAAGGTTTTATTTATTTATATTTTCGTCTTGTTTTCATAAAATTTCGTTCCTGTTCTCTTCTCGACTTCAATTTTGGTATCAGGTTCAGTCTCCGCACCAGCATCGGTTCTGCACATACGTGCATTTGGTTTGAGCTTTGGTTTTGGCTGAAACAAGAGCTAATTTGCAAATGTAACGTAAAATATTCTAGACGGGCAGACGTCCACTTTGGGAAAGTGTTGAATGCTTAAGATGTTTCGATGTTGCGATGTTGTGAAGTTGCGAAGCTGGGTAGCTCAGTGGTTGAACGCTTGACTGCTGGCTGCTAACTGCTGCCGGAGACTGCTTGAGAGGCTGAATATTCCAGCATAATTGCGGTTTTTCTGCTGCTCTATTATTACAAAAAGGATGTAATATTCGCCACTGTTTGATTATAAATTTACATTAAGTAAGCTTTGTCTGCACTTGTCTCTTCGTGGTCTTGCTCTTTGGGAAAGTGAAAATATGCTACAATATTATAGATACATATGTCTATAATTAATTTACACTTTCAACATTTGTATTTTATAACTATGGTCAATAACTTTCGCAAAGGAAACAGGAAGTACTAACTTACTAACTCTGACGTTTAACAGCACATTAAACGATCAGTAATTAAATAATTTTCAATACCATTTACACCTTGTTCCTAATTAATCACATAAATATAAATAGTCTCGATTGAAACGTGCTGATGATTAAGTGGCACCTAATATCTGACATAATGTGCGAATTATTCATTTTATTAAACCTAATATGTAAGAATAAATCATGAAAGCAAAATTAATTATTACTAATATTATTTAGTCAGAATAAATGACTTTTAAATAATATTTATGCATAGCAAAAATTAAAGATACCTTCTAAATACGGGTATACTATACGAGTATTCAACGAGGGTCGTAGTAAAAGTTGTTACCGCCAAATTGAGATTTCAATATGATAATTGAAAAAAAAATTTACTTATTCAATTATTCAAATTCTTTCGAGTTACTAGTGTTTAGAAATCCACGCAGAAAAACTAAGAATCGCTTTAATACTCATATAAAAAGTTGTGAAAACTTATGAGAAAAACAATCAAACATTTTTATTGTGAATGCCTGCCTTTGGCAACTACAAAATTCCGGATTTTAGAGTAGTACGTGCTTGAAAATTTGTTGAATGATTAAGCAATAAAGACAAAATATTAGTCCCTACCATTACATAGTTCCTTAATACAATTTATAAGTATTTATAATAACAATATAGCTATACTTTTTATAAGTCATTATTTTTAGTCTATGCAAACAGGCTTAGCAGATAAATGCATTTTTTCCGCGAAAGATTGTCAGTCCATTACTCCTGCTTTTGACTTTTTACAAGTCAATATCTATAGTCTATGCATACTGGCTTAGCAGATAAATGCATTTTCTTTTATTCGAAATATCAGCAGTCCAACTCAGTTGCTCAAAAATATCATCTATTGATGAGTACTTTTTTCTGCAGTGATAAATATATGTCACAGTCTAAGGAAATTTTGAAAAGTAATGAACTACAATAACAAAAATTCGAAACATACAGCTGTTTTGAGTATTGCCACATACCAATAATATTCGTAAATAATATTTGAGGTTGCAAGTACCAAGGATTGAACTCGTACTCTACCAAATTTTAAGCTCAGAGTCAATGTTCATTAGCCAACTGACCCAAGGCCTTACTAGACTTGTATGTGTGTTAATTTACTGTCAAAGTGTTAAATTTTAAATGTATCTGTATAAGTGCAAAACTTATAGTTTCGTGCTTTTTGTTGTAGTCCGCTATTGGATCACCACAATTTAAGCATATATAAGTGCATAAATGTAAAGAAAGTCGAACAGAATTTTTTTTTTGTTCCGTAAAAAGATCTAAAGACACTTCTCTTTAAAAAACTTTCTCTTTAAAGAAGCGGAAAAATATTTTTATAAATATATTGCAATGCCTCAAGTCTGATTCTATATTCTTGGCACGTTACCAATTATTATTGGTAACGAAAGATGAATAAATGTTTCAATATTAGAACAAATAAAATTTCTTATTTACCAAAATTTTAATACATTGTAATAACAATAAAACCAAATATATAATAAAAACTGAAAGTTATCTGACTGAAAATGTCAATAGGTTAAGTTAGGTTATATTGGGCTATTCTGTTACCATACAAAGAACAGAATAGCATACAAAGAAAAAACTCAGAACATACAAAGAAAACTCAGGGTTCAAAACCACCTAGAACCTTTGGTGAAGCTCAAAATGTTGTTAAGTGTCAAGTTTTGTAACTGATCAAGCTCCTCTAGAAAGGGGGCTCCTAAGTATTGAGTAACCGCCGTGTATAAGCAAAAACAGAGTAGATGAGAGGCACTCTGATTGTCTTTCCCACAGCTGCGATTCCCTAGTTTATAGTGACCATAAGACTGATATCTTTATGGAGCATCTCAATGAGAATATTAGATTTCCTTTTAGTGTATATCGTTGAGTCTTCCCATCTTTTATTAAGAATTTACTCTTCTAACAAGAGAATTCTTACTCTTCACTACTGAAAAAACTCAATAACAATTTATATGATGTTAACGATATGCCCAGATTACTTAGGTGTTTCGAGTGAGGTACTAAAGCAATCAAGAGTATATTTGTGTTGCTGTTGTGTATATAAACGCAACATATATCAGGAGAATAAAAATTAACTTCTGACTTAAAAACTTGAGTCAACTAACTCAAAGTAGTTTCTTTTAATTCTTATGATGTGCAATGATGCTACACAAAGCAATTCTAAAAAGACAACTGATCAATAAAGAATATTCAGCTAAGTGTTTAGTGTGTTAGCATGCAAGTCTGTTTCAAATATGGCAGGGTTTGAAAACTAACCCATACAACCTAAAAATTATATACGGATAATCAAACCAATAAATTTTTCTAAATATCATTTATGATATGTACTTCTCAATAATTTATTTCAATTTTGAAAATTTCCTCACTATTACTATATGCAGATCTGTTATATTAACTTAAGATCTTAATACGTATTAAACCTTTAATGAAAACCACTAATTGACTAAATTCAAGTATTCCCTTGAAAAACTATGCTCATGCCGGATAAACTTACGAAAGAGCAATGTAAACATTTTACAAAACTGTGCTATACCATCGCATAGAGCAACTATTCCAACCAAATTTAAGGACACAAGTACAAAGTTCAACTGTACGTATGTACCAATCTAGGTTCAGTGAGACTTCTCTTTGTGTTAAGTCGAAAACCGCAGTGTTATCTTAATCAGATTGTCTCGATGAAGGTCATAATATACGAGTAGAAACGTCAGAAGCACATTGATGCATACTAGCATACTATATAATTAATGGTTCGAATACTTAACAATCGCTTATGTCGGTTGCCTACTCTGTAAGCGATATATTAATATAAGATCAATTTAGAAAAATTTCTCTATTTATTTAATAACTTTTATATATAGCATAGAGAGAGAGCTTACTATACTGAATAGTATAGTTACTTGTGTTTACAATATTTACTTCTGGGTGCAGAAACAAATATAGACGTGTTGTTTATTGTAGAATTGTTTTAAATTAATTATTAAACATTTTTTATTAGTTATTGTTTAATCATTTTCAGAATAAATTCAATTCCGTAGTTAACGTCAAATTTATAATACATAATTATAAGAAGAATATTGTGTACATACTGAGTATTCACAAGCATGTGTATATCCATACGGAATCCACTTCAGGTAGTGCAAAATATCTCACACAGCAAAAGATTGAAATATGCATCATTTGGAAATTAAAAAGTAATTAAAAATATAATTTATAAAATGAGAGCTAACACAGCGGGTGTTTGTCTCCAAATCAAAACAAAATCTTGTGAATACCTGGCAGTAGCTGGCAAAATTAGCGTGTGGCTAATAAAATATTATAATATTATGCAGTAAATTTAGTTTGTTTTAATTTTTATTAAATTTTGAATGTAGACAAATATTAAATTAAATATCTTAATTTTATAGAAGTCTTTAGGTCTAAGTAACAAAAAATTGCAATGAGATAAATGAACTAGTAAGAAACGCAGACACACCTACATAGGTTACAAAGTATACACAAATCTGTTGCAAATTTTATAGAAAATTCTTTTATTTATTTAGACCATTATATTTTTACTATTTGTATTATTATATATTTATATTATTTATATAACAAATTGATATTTAAAATTTTATAGGTGCAAAGTTGGATTGAAACTGCTTTGGAGGTTACAAATTTCTAGGGGGAATATCAAAGCTAACTAGGGGTTTTGTAAGCCACAGATAATAAATAGAGCAAGGTGTTCTCTAAAAAACTGCAGAGTTGTTAGATTAGTTAACATTGTAATTCGTCTGAAGAGAAAAGAGAATCATTTCCTTTGCAAGATAGGCGTTAGAATATTTTCGTTGTATGGCATGCCTGTCATAAGAGGTGACTTATATCCCGCCGGGAGTTGGACGGTGTGAATTAAAAAGTTACAAGTGGCTAGAAAAACTCCTGAGCTTCTGAGTCCAGTAGGTGCCGACACTATATAAATGTTCGATAACCAGTAATGGCAACGAGAGACTCCTAAGTCCGTAGAGAGTGTCTAAATAGTTGTGCAACACCGAACGACACAGGCGAATGCATTCTTCTAAAAAGAGGAAGTTGTATCAACGATAAACATGTAGTGCAACGTATGTGCTAAATAGAACCGACATGAAAATAGGCACCACAACAGTGAATGAATACAGGAGAGGACCCAGTAAAATTCTGATTGGAGGATTTTTTTCGAGCTGGATGATGTGATATTCTGGATATGAGTATATGATACTGACATTTTATAGAAATCGCTTTTAGGTTAATGCCATCTTTTGATAGCTAACAGTGTAATCTGCTGAACGAAAATAGTATCATTGAAACTTTAATGAAGCATCTAATATTGGATTGTTGGAAAGAATTGTTGGAAGTAAATTCTTTTCTCTTTTTGGTGTTTTGTGAGGTTAAAGGTATATTTTTTAATGACGTATAAATACTTGATTAAATTTGTATATTATATTTCGGTCCAATAAGTTTTCTTATCATCCATCAGTGCAGTGTCAAAAACCTCTAATCATTGTTGTTAAAAAACTGATCAAATTCGTGTTAGAATCAATAATCAATATAATATTAAAAATGTAATCATATTGTAAAGATAATACCGAACAGAAAAATCCAATGAATTGAAATGCTCGTACTTTAAACTTTCTAAACTTCCCTCGTTTGTTGGCACACAGTTTTTAAGTAAACAATCTGAGGTAATTGATGTAATTAAGTTTAAAAAACAAATAATCTTTAATGTAATCTCAGCTGCCATTACTAGAATGACTTGAAGACTTGTTCGGTAATTGTTTTTAAATATTTTTAAATATTTGCAAATCATAAAGTTGATAAATATTTGCATTTTTATAAACATTTTATATAATTTTTATAGATTGAAGGTAACTAAATAAGTAAAGGTGTGGATAATAAAATTATATTTATTAAAAAAGAAATATTAACACTTTTCTAAAGATTTCAATAGGAAAGTTGAATTAAATTTAGATTTCAATTTGGGCGCGTCGAAATGTAAGATCTGACTTTTAAAATCTGTAAATTCTTTTGAAACTTAAACTAGAAATATTTGATATACATATTCCCAACAGATTTAGTGAACTCAGATTGAGTATTTTGGTTTTGCATTTAGTACTTTTCTTGTTTTATCTCACATTAGTTCCATATTAAACTCTTCCACTTAAAGAAATTTAGGATTTCATCTACCTTGGCACCATTGTAACAAACAAAAACGATATCAGCCTGAAGATCAGATGAAGATTCACCATTGTATGCAATTTTAGACCATAGCGGACAATTAGGTTGTAGAGCTCTCTCTTGGCAGACAAAACTTTACACTTTAAAGATCGCATAATACTATCTGTGCTTCTGCATGGCGTAGAAGCATTTGGTTATCACAGAATGCTGAATCGGCACTTAGAGCTTTCGAGAGAAAAGTTCTTTGTAAAATTTTTGATTCTCCATAAGCTGTACGATCATTATAACTACATTGATATAATTCAGCGAATTAACTCCTAGTGGATTCGGTGTCTTGATTATGTCGTTAGAATGGATGACAATGCTTTTGCGAAATAGGTGTTTGAAGCGGTAATTGGAGGAGATGTAGACTTGGACCGTGTCTTTGGTGGAGTGATCAAGTTGAGGAAACAATAACCACACTTGGAGTACAAGACTGGAGAAGACGGGCATGCAGCACAAGCGTTTGGAGAGATATGCTGCGTTAGGCCGAAACCCGATAACGGGTTGTTATGACCACTTAAGGTAATTAATAAGTATATTTATATAAATATCCTTTAGGTATTCTACTAATACTTGTAAAATCACTTATTTTTAAAAACCATTCAAACGATGTATACACATTATTATTACTTTATTATTATTATTACTTAGTAGTTATAAAATGAAAATAATTTATTTAAATATATATTAGATTAGCTACATTTTGTTAAAGACGCAATCTTGAATAAATTAACTTTAGCAACCAGATTTTGAAAACAAGTTTATAAGATATATGTATATGCATATCCACAGCACATACAAATATCGGATAAACAATTCCTAGCAGATATATTTGCATTTAGGTAAAAACACATTGCTTATGTACACAAGACACAACAGAATTTTGACAGCCCTGTTAAATTAATAACACCTTTCGCTGTCAAAAGTGAACACTCAACCGCAATAGAAAGAAAAGAAGAAAAGAAAAAATTTGAAATGAAAAAACTTTTGACGACTTCTTGTGCTATGAAATCCTTAAAATAATTTAGTACTACACGCCTTGCTTTTGTTTATAATTTTTAAAATATTTTAAATGTTGGCTCGGTTCTGTTGTGCTTAGCGTCGGTCGTTTTGCGCTGTTTATGTGTATGTTGTTCTGGTGTTTCTCTTTTGAATGAAATTAAGGGAACACCTAGTTGCGCTCGCTTCAACCCTACATGGCGGCGGGTACCCATTTTGTCTACCCGCGCATACGATTACGAGCGCTTAGAGGACACACATGCAATAAAGCACTTAATCGATGTGCTTTGTTCCTATGCTTATGGCGTTGCAAGTCAAGCGATCCGTTGGGTTGGGATTGATTCCTATAAAAAAGCAAATAAAACAGAAAACAGTCCCGCTTTTAAGTATTGTTCTTTACATGCCCTGTGGCAAAGCATATGCAAATGTTTTTATTGTTCCCCAAACAAAAACAAATAAAAAACAATAACAATAACAAAAACCAGAACAAAAACAACACGGCTTTTACAATACGAGTAACAGCAGCTATTTAAATAGGTTGATTCGTTTAACCTGACACTCGGAGTGGTATCTCACACCACTCCATACTTTCCTTTCAGTTTATTCTACGAGTATTTGTTATTAATCGGCTTTACTCAACATTTCTGTTACACGTACATCGTGAACATGTGTGTAAATGTAATATAAATCTGCCAAAACATGTGTTGGTGTGTTTTGTGTAATTTATTTTTGAAAAACGGTAAACAAGAAGTAAAACAAACTGTGGAATAAGAGTAAATTAAAAGTGAGCAGTGGAGGATTTTAAGCCGGTAAGCTAAAAATTTTATTACTTCAGGTAATTATTCGGGGCACCTAAAAAATCGTGACATATCGTTGACATCATGTAAACATTTGTTGAACTTTTTTTAGGCTGAGCAATTTCTGAAAAGATAGGATGACTCAACGATAAACAGTCATCTGTATAGATTTTAGCCGGGGTTTTTTTTTTTAATTCAGCACTCTTTAAACACACAGTCTTTGACAACTTATTGAATATATACAAAGGGTTCATTCACTTTGATGATTAAAACTTATTTAGCAACGATTATATTCAAGAGTTGCCAAAAAAGTAACCTCAGAATTTAGATAAAGTTAAAAACGCTACCCAGGTGATGAGTAAGCTATCAAAATATATTTCCGAAAATAACAATATCGAATTAATCTACAAAGTCAATATATGTGTATGCATAGTGCAGTTTATATATAAAAGTTTATAAACCAGTTCAGTATCGATATTTTCGAAAAAAAGTTTCATATTATTTACTATATGTAATATATAGTAATATATAATATATACACAGTTTAATAATTAGTTTGTCACTTACAAATATTAAACGACGACATAAAATGGATAATCCATCTTATAGCTTTCAAAATAAGCATAAATGAAATTATCTTATAATTCATATTTGGATAGAATATTTATTTCAGTATTTTAATTATTTGAACCAATTTCAGTGATAACATTTTTTTTTTTAAATCTTATTTAAATTAATATGATTTTTTTCTTGGATATAATATAATAGAATAGAAATATGTTAAACAAGGTATCCTCTCCTAATGCAGCAGAGCACAGCAGACATTCTGCTCTTCCAATGAAAGCTAAAATGTCAGCCGTTGAGAACTTCTTAATGTCGAAAGGGAAACGTAATTCTGGACCCAGTGACACCCTTCTGCCCCAAATCAAGACTAGACAGTGACAAAGAATGTGACTGGAAGTCTCGTCTGCTTTTAAGCAGAGTCCACAATCTATCACTTTGTTAAGGTGATAACACAGTCCGTGGTGACCCGTAAAGTATCCGCCAGCAGCTTTAACTTTGTTCTTCTGAAGAAGGATACCTTACCGTAAAGAAAATCTTACCTTACTCTTTTTTTGGGGTAAAAATGATACACAAATTTTAATTTGTTCTTCTAACCCGTTCATATCTTAACAAAAATAAGATTGACCTGAATAAGACTTAAATAAGAACTTTAAACAACTGATTTATAATTAGACAAAACTTGCGTTCTGTAGGTCGTTTAGCCTTCCTGATGAAGTAGCAATGGAAGCTTTCGAGAGAAAAGTTCTCCATAAACTCTTCGGTCCATCTAGCATTCAAATGAATCATAAGATGTATGAGCTGTAGCATATATTTTATTTATCGTTGATATAATTCAGCAAATTAGCTTCCATTACCATTCATGATTATGTGTCTTGATTATGTTGTGAGAATATGAAAACGGATAAAATGTTCTAGAAAAAAAGGTTTTCAAAGCAGCAGTTATGATCAAGTTGAGGCAGCACTAACTGCGCTTGATGAACAAGACTGCAGAACCTGTACACGCAGAGCAGTGTTGGCGCAGATCCAAACCCGATAACAGGTTATTATAACCATTTAAGTCAAACATCGACCAATAATATTTTATATTTTAGTTCCTTTCCGTATTAAAGATAGATAGTTTCGAATCTTTATAAAGTTAGAAAATTTATAATATTGAAGATAATAATAAAATTATAGATGTGTCTCTCACCTATTGAATAAAACTTGTACATATAACAATCTTTATCACTAGCCTAGGGTTCAAGTCCACTTTTCTTTAATCTATTTTCTTTTTACTCAATAGTTAAATGTAATAAATATAAATGTTTATATTGTAATGAACTATTTTAATAGAAATAAATAAATTTTTATTTGTATTTCAATCACTTAAATTTGAGAGTCCCCACCTGTACTTTACTTATAAGAATCCTTGTTCTTTTGCAGTCCTTGAAATGCGTCGTCCATTTGCATTTTTCGTTATTTATTTTTTGGACTCGGTATCGTTTTCACTGCAATTTAGGAAATTATTTAAATCCACTGCCAAAATCAAAATTAATTATGTAAACAGAAAACCCTTCATTGGATTGTTATTGTTGTTGTTGTTGTTCGTCATTCATCGCATTGTTGTTGCGCGTGTTCGTGCGAGTAAAATTGGCTTTCATTGGAGTTTAAATACTTGTACGTACTGTGTTTCTTATATTCATTCATCATTTCATATAATTTGTTTTTGTTTTCTCTGTTGTATTGTTGTTGTTGGTGTAGCTGTTGTTACTGCTGTTTATTATATTTTATTCATTGTTCGTCGTATGGTGAATGGATGAATAATTCGTAGACAAAGAACCGACAAAGCAAACCAATTATATAATTTGCAATGTTTGTGTTTTGATTTTTGCTTTAGAATTTATTGATTTTATTCTTAGATTCTTGTAGTTGTTATTTGTTGTTGTTGTTGTTGTTATTATTGTTTTTATTGTTGTTATTTCATTCATTGTTGTTGTTCAACATTTATCCCAATTTATGTTTGCATATTAAATATAGAGTGCACATAAAAAACTACTCTCTTCCTATTCGTTTTGTTTTTCTTATTGGTGTTGTTGTTGGTGGTGGTGGTGGGGTTAGTGTGGTGCAGGTGTGGTGGTACTGTGGTGAGTGGTTGCTTCTCTACACTTTGTATTTTCAATTGATAATAATGGTAAAGGTAATAAATTCTCATATGAATAAATTTATAGGCAAATCAATCAAATTACGCGTAAAAACGCCTTGCAAAATGTTTGAATGAAAGCGATATTCACATAAATCATTATTTGCTTAGAGATTTATTTATACTTTAATTATTTGTGGGACGTAATCAGGTGCCTTTGAATATCCAATACAGTATATACTATAAGTCTTCGTGGCCTCTTAAAGCTTAGATTTTAACTAACGCGGTACAATTCCTGTTAAAAGCGTTACAAATTATATTTTTTCTCTACAATAAAACTCAATCATAGATAAATATGAGAAAAAGCGTTTTAATTTGAACTACTTGTAATTAACTAACCTCGTTAAAAATATCTGGAAACAACTTATTACCAAGTAAAAAAGTAGCAATGAGCAAATTGCATTACTTTGTGCTGAGACCATCAAAATTCGAAATTTTCTGAACCAGTAGAGATATTGGTATATAATGAATGAACAGCTGGATAAACAACTACGTGTTTTGACAATCAACGAAGAAATATTTCGAATTATAAAGAACTACGCTCATCGCATATATATATATATATACGCCAACCCGCTGGTTACACACCTGATGTACCCTCCCCCAACACTTTTACAAGGCTGAGGAAGCAAACGTCGAGAGAAGTTTTAGATACGCATATGTATGTGACACATTTCTATTTTAAGTCTATATGGATATGTCACTGGGCACAGTCTACACGCGCCTTTCTTTTTTCACATTGTAATAATTATTATTACGATTCATATTAATAAATATACCTAATAGATTGTAATAAAATAAATGGATTCAAGAAAAAATAAATATAGTTATTGGCATGGGCTTTCTTTTGAATGCAGAGCGTATGTACGAACATAAGGTGTGACAACTTTCTTTTTATTCAAGTGATTTGCTTGATATTTGGTATATATACAAATTAAATATTTATAAAAAAAACAAATGTTTTTATATTATTATTTATTGTTTTTTTTTTTTTGTAAGTAAATATAAGGTTTATTCTAGGTCATATTTTAAATAATACTCGAAAGGGCTGTATGGTCAGCCTATAATTCTGTTAATTAAAATAATATAAAAGAATTGTTGTAGTTCGCTACTTTATTTTACCTCTTTACCAAATAATTTTTAAGTGATCTAAAGCACTTGAAATGGGTATGAAGAGTTAATAGTTTTTTAGTAAGAAAAAATTTATGGAAAAACTTGGTATACTAGTACAAGTATAAAGTAAAGTACTAGTATAAAATAATTAAATGTTTAATAAAAACTAAAATTCACTTTATTGTTGCCACTGTCTTGTAGAAGAAAATGTCAACGCATACGACGATCAAATCTAAAGCAAGTGGATTGGGTTGTTCGGTACGCAGTTAAGCTGGTAACATGTTGCTGGAGATCTTAACGATCTTGATAATATCTTAAAATGAGTTGTTTTGTCAATGATGATAATCAAAAAATACTTGTGTCTAGAGCATTGAATGTTTCTGATCCAAGTTACGTAAAAGTGCAACAAACAAATGTGATTTCATTACATGTAAATAAGTAAATAAATTCGCATTTAGTATCTGTGTACTATACTGTAACTAAAATTTAATTATTTATTAAATAGTATTTAATTCAGCCACATTCCCTTCACAATAAATATACTTTTACAAGTGCAGGAATTTGTTACTCCGTGTTCTGGTTTGGTTTTAGCTTGCTATTTAGTACTTTGAGTTTTGCTTATTTCAATTTATACATTAGATTGTAGTTGAGCACTGACTGCATGCATGAGTAGAGTGAAGTGGCTCATTTTTAAATTGCTGTTAAAGTCATTAAGTTGGGCAATTCATATGCAGTGTAGCATTTTCGATAAATAACTTAAAGACTATGTGAAAATTTTAAAAATATGGTTTTGGATTACGATGTAATAATAATCTTTTTTAAAAAAGAAATTGCTATATTGTTTAAGGTTATATATATTGTTAAAGCAAATAATATAAAAGGTGATCGTATTCGTGTACTGTTAAGATGGTCACGCTTTATTTTGCTCTTTCTGTACGCTGAAGATGGTCTACGAAGTAGTTTGAAATATATGTATTAAAATAATCTTTTAAAATATAAAAAAAAATTTTAACAAAAACTTAATAGGAGTAAAGTCATTAATATTTTAAGTTATTAAATAACTGACTTTAAGCTCGATTAAATTAAATTTTATAAAAATATTTAAACATAATATAATTTTTAATTGAATTTGTTATTACACCCTATAGCTTTTTAGACTGAACATGACTATTTCTTTGAATGAAGTTTTAAGTTCAGTGTTCGAAGACTAATTGTTGTATGTAATTTTTAATAAAAAATTGACTTAAATGAAATCAGTCAGGATTTTAATTATTTGTGGTCAGGGAATTATGATTTCCATTTTTTCTCTTCCAATTCATTTTATTTCATCAAATCCATTTACAACGTTTACTTATGTAATTGAGACTAGAAACGCGTAATTTTCTACCATTGCATAGGTAAATGGACTCATTTGTCTTGCCAATCGTGTATATTTTCTAACATTTCTTGTGTGGTCTCCTCGCAGACGGAAACATCTGCTTAAACCAATATGCAATTATTAGGCGTACTGAAGAGGAAACACCCTTGACGCCTTTCGTGGTTATTTTCACGTTGAACGCTGTTAATTCTTCTTTTTTGTAGTTTTGCCTTAGATCGATTTACATTTCTTCATAGTTTAACACATAAAATGGCAAGTTTATATTCCATTTAATTTGATGCAAATGTAAAATAAATGTTAATTTACTTAAATAATTGTTTTACATTTTTTGTTGTTTTTTAGTATGACTTTTCAAGTTTTTTTTATGTGTTATAATTTAGTAGTAACAAGTCAAGTCATGTGAAATCGCAATCATAAATGCATAAAATAAAGGCGAATAAAAAACATTTTGTATAATTATTTAATTATTTATTTCGATTCTTTCTTTTGGTAATACTAAATACAATGTTAAGTTCCTAATTATT
>NC_051847.1:121368031-121377867 GCF_002237135.1 Teleopsis dalmanni
AAAGTAATTTGATTCTTTAAGAACTGGCTTAAATGGTTGTTATCCTAACAATTTCTTATGTAAATATTTGATATTCTACATGAATGCAAACATGCAAAATCCACAAACGAGCAAAACACGTTTCCCCGATAAGCGAACTAAACTGTTATGAAA
Source organism: Teleopsis dalmanni (assembly GCF_002237135.1). Lineage (NCBI taxonomy): Eukaryota > Metazoa > Arthropoda > Insecta > Diptera > Diopsidae > Teleopsis > Teleopsis dalmanni. The sequence continues at coordinate 121,368,185 of NC_051847.1, forward strand.
AATATTTAGGCGCAAATAAGAGTTACGGCCCAAAAGCACGATTCTAGTCCAAATACCAATAAATTAAATCGTCAATTAAATTCTGTATGAGGATTTGCTTACTAACATTTTGCCATGCCTTTCTTCTGTGAACATGCAGATACTTTTTTCTCTTCTCTCGACTCCAAAGACGTAAAGATAGAAAAAGAGTTTGATATATGTAAATGCTGAAGGATCTTATGATTATTTTATTCGTTCTGCAAATGTATCCCCAAGGGGTTAGCATGACAAACATGGCATATGGTAGATCGTTTTTTAAAATGTATCCTCATTATTTTATTAAAAAAATGTATAATAAAATATATTTGCGAACTTACGTACATATACATTTGCGTACTCATTCATGTTGCATAATTATGATATCAGAAAATATTATTTTAGCATTTTTTGTTCAATATTAATAACCTCATTAATTTTTATGATGAATTCGTGCTGCTTACTTTTCATTAAGTTTTTATTTCACTTCGTACGAAGATGTTTTATGACGTGCATAAGTGATCGTGTGGCCGTTAAAAGCGTTTAATGAAAATGTAAATGTTCATTGCCTACATACACAATACAATTATTAAGTCATTAAGATCAAAGACCAACTATTATGTAATTATTACATTATCATATCTAACTTATTTAAATGCGAACTTACTCTGCTCTGCTGTATGGTAAGGCCACAGTGTATCGAAACTTCACTCGTAGGTTCTGAAACACTTTCTTTATTAAAACTTTTTCTACACAAAGGGGAAGTAGAAAATAAAACTTGCATATTAAATCTGTCAGGTATTTGATGAGATATTTGCATATATATGTACATATGTACATAACATATATATCTTCATATATACGTTTCGAATTCAGCGTAGTCGTTCGCCATTATTATTGCTCAAAGTTCTAGCAATCGCCAACACACAATTTTCTCTCATAATAACAACATAATACAATTTATTTCCCAACTAACTGTACTTAGTTGTTTCATATACTTAAAAAACTATTACAGGTTCACTAAGTTTAAAAATTCATTATAATATATATATATATGTTCATATATTATTATTGTCTAAACTCCATTAGAAGCTTAAGGACTCAATAAGAGTTTTCCTTCAGTTCATTTTCGGTCTGCCTCTTCGCCGTGTTCCAGGTTAGCGCGGTGTGCTTGATGTCATCATAGGATTTACGTAATATATACCCTATCTACCCATATTTTTTTCCCTTTCGTCTATCGTCGTTTATATTTATTTGTCCTGTGAATTTCCATAACTCTTCGTTTGTTATCCTTTTAGGCCACCATATCGTAGACAGCGGTTGAGTCCTGGCAGTCACGAGCCAGGTCTCAGGACCGTAGAGCAAATATACCACCGATTATCGTATAGTTGAAATGTAGCTACATTATAATATTTCTATATATATTAAGCAGTTTTTTTATAAGATTTTTATAAGATAGGATAACACTACACCAGCTAAATTTCAACAACACAAAACAGTAGGCAAAACTACACATACGAGTACTATGAAACGTATTAGATGATTCATTCATATAAATACTAAACTCTTCTCTACGGATGTACACTGTTGTACACTTAAGGCAAGAAAATCTTAAAATTAATCTGTTGTATGAATATGTGCCATATCAAAAAGCCACCGATAAGAAAATCTTAAAATTAATCTGTTGGATGAATATATGCCATATCGAAAAGCTATCATGACATTAAATAGTTAATACTCCCTATTACATTAAAAATACAGATATTCAAAGAGACCAGAAGGTTGCAACAGTTACACAGTATATAAAAGACAAATCACTCTGCAACTTTATGGTTAATAAAGACAACCTCACTAATTCAGCAATAAACCAACTCAAGGTTGGTTCAAATTCAATAACTGTAAAAAGATATGCAGAACTTTGCACACGAAGAAATAAATGAGGTACTTAACCCATATAATCATTAAGCTTTTCCCCACAGAAATATACTGTTGTATACTTAAGATAATAAAAGCTTAACACATATTTATCATATGGACATACGTTATATAGAAAAGCATCCAAATTAACTATCACCAAATTTCAGAGCTACCAGAACATAACGTTCAATAATAAATGCCTTTGGAGTTGAAGAGAATATAAGAGACAATAACTCCAATTTTAGAATAGATAGTTGAATAGTAAATGCCTTTTGGTTTATCAAAAGTAAGGGTCTGCACAGAGATCCGTTAAATAGAAAGAGAAGAGACAATTTACTAAAAAAGACAATCACTGCAATTTAAGACTAAATCAACTCAAAGTTCACGTTGACTGCAAAGTTCCCGTAGCGGTGCAAACAAAGCCAAGTCTTAACGGACTAAAATTTTAGACAGAAGAAGCTATAAACATTCCTTATTATACTCAATCACCGCTATTTGAGAATAATTTGAGAATTTTTTTGATAAAATATCTCTGAAATTTGTCGACATCCTCGAAGTAAGTGTATACCCAAAATTGCTATCCATATGTTTGAATTGCTCAACATGGTACTTGATATAGGTTTGTTTTTCAATAAAGTGTTATTCATTCGTTCGAAAAGAAATTTCTTCGAGTTGTATGGATGCAATCTTTAACAGATTTCTTTTGATTATTTTTTTTATTTTGTTATTCGAACATTATTTTTATATAATATATATTTAACCATTGAAGAATTTGAAAAAAAATTTTTTTAAAGCAATATTCTTCGCTTAGATCATATAAAAGTGGTATGGGATATAATATCTTTTCAGCTTATATGCACATTTAATATGGCCCAATAGAGGCAACTCAAGAAAATCTGAATGAACTTTAAGAAGCAAATCAACTGAATCTTTACATTTCGCCTCATAATAAAAAAATTTATGTGTTTGTGAAGATAATCATCACATATCAAGTATACCTACGTAATCATTCGTGGAGTGATTATGTCAAACCGATATAATATTCCTTTGTAGTTGCCAGCTATTCGCTATAACTTTAGTGTGTATGTTCAGATCGATTTAATAACAGATTTGGAGAGGCTTATATTCCCTTAGCTTAGTTCAAAATTTCATTCAAGTACCCAGTACATTTTTATCATTAATCCCATAACAGCATTACTATTAATGTTCCACAGCTACCGCAATCTACGTAAACATCTATGTGCTGTAATATAGAATCATTGTGTGAGTTGTTGTTCATTCAAGGATAGATAATGTTGGACAAGTTAAAGTTCTACAATGTAGTGAACAATAAGCATATCAAATTTGTCAAGATATTTGAAATGCAGAGAAGGATATGTCAGAATCCCTACAAAGCATCGACTTCAGTCAAATAACAATATCACTACAACGAAATTGACATTTACTACTGCTATTATTATTTTTTGTTTCTGTACCCAAATATAGACAAAAAATTTTTGTAAAATTTGTTAGTGCTTGTCCTTCGCACGTTGCATATTATAGCTCTACTTACCTAAGCGGAATGTACTCATATTAAGCACATTATAATAAGAAAGTCTAAGTCGCATAGTAATTGGCATTACAGATACAAATATACTTATGCCAAAACTATAGAACACCACGGGTCACTGTGAAAGAATTTTTGCTCTTATTTGGGATTTCCAAACAAACAGAATAACAGACTGAACCAAATGAACCAGCTAAGCGACTGCTTGCTCTTCATTACTGTAAAGAAACTATTTTAATGATATCCTTCTGTTCATCAGTCTTAGTGTTTGTGTTCCTGTCTCCGTTCGTTTGTCTGTTCGTCTGTCTGTCTGTCTGGATATTGAATGTTCAAACTAACAGAACTATTCGATCGCATCCAACCACTAGGAAGATGAAATTGAATGAATATGAATATAAAATAACTGTCTAAATTGGTCTTTTCATTCATAAATAAAATTAGAAAATTAACACGTGAATACTAAACATTCGCCAGAAAAGCCAAAATTATTGGGTTATTTCGAACTGGTCATATCAAATTCGCATTTGCAAATTAAAAAAGTTTAATTTCAGGAATAGTACACACTAGGTTACACTTCAGTAGTTGCAATGGCAATAATTAACAAATTGCATTCCAAATTGTGCGACTATCCACTTAACAAAATTTAATAATCAGATACTATTATGTTCTGTTTCGGTAAGTAAAACACCTTAAGGAAATACATACGTTATTTAGGTGTGTTAAATAAATTGGACCAATATTAGAAGAAGCGTGCCGAATATCTCTCGTACACAATATTTGTTTAAAATTCTACAACGCAAATAAAAAAAATAACACAAACAGTAATAGTTTAAAGATGTAATCATATACTCTATATCATATATATCATATATAATCATACACTCTTAACATTAACTAAAAAAGACAAACTAACAGTTCTAACAGTATATTCCTAAATAAAACTCAGGGATAACGTATAACAAATTTCTAAATTATAATGAATATATTGTTTAGTGTAATTTAAAATTTAAAAGAAAGCAACTAAAAAGTTTTTTAATTCTCATACAGTTTACAAGGAAACGTCAGTATATAGAATCAAATTAGAAGTAGAAAAATTGACAAATTTAATATAATAGTTTGATAGGTGTTAAACGATAAAATAAAGTTAAAACGTATCAAAAATGAATTTTGAGGAATAATTCATATTGTTTTTCTCAAACTATTACATCCTTCGAAAATATGCGTATTTGAATGTATAAAGTATGTCATTTATTAAAACGAACTATATATATATATATATTGGATACCAACCACGGTTGCCACTTATGGTACTTTAGTACCAAAATTGGTACTTTTTTTTTCGTTTGGTACTCATGTTCAAAAAATGGTACATTTTTGACGACCCAACTTTATTGTGGATATTTCCAATTAATTTTTTTTCCACATCCCTGAAAAATATAATGCTATTTCGGCTTTAAAAAAATTCTAAAAAAAATAAAACTTTATGATGTTTTAAAAACCAAATAAGAACATAATTAAGAATATTTTATTTATTTACAGTACATTACATTATCAAAAATTCAAAAATACTTCCTCATCTCGAATGGAGTTTCGTAAAGCATTCTTTTCGTTACTGAATTTTTTTATGAGATCGAGAGGTATTTCGAAGTTTTTGCAACATTTATTTTGCAATTTTAAGCCGCAATGTATGTAAAGAATAGAAATCGTTGTATCGAAAAGGATTCTGTTTCTAAGTTTAGTTTTTACTAAATTCATTGCACTAAACACACGTTCAACCTCCGCATTACTAAAAGGTCGCCAATTCATTAAAGGGATTTTCATATATTGCATTCTTGTAATCAAGCACACAAATCCAAAAATCGATGGTTAAGTTTCTATTATTCCAAGTATGAAGTGTTAATTTTTGCCACTGAAGTCCTATATTGGTGATTTCCTCTTCACTCATCTTTATCTTTTCTTCTTTAAAAGTGTCAAATATGTTACTTCTATTAATTTTTAAACTATTTTCTAAATGATGCCAAAAAAATTTATCTGAAATGCTAAATGCTAAAATCAAATTTTGCAGCTATTCCACAAAAAAAAAAATGCTAAATCTAGCAGCAAAAGTGCTAAAACGACAACTCTGGTTACAAGGTATATTCTTTCTCATTTACAAACCATACGGCCTCTTGTTGACTCCATCTTTCATCTTCACCATCAAACTAATTTCACTGCATAAGTCCTTGTGATAAAAATGAGAATTTATAAGCTACTAGGTACCATTCGCCATAGGCCCTGTTTTTGATTCCATCTTCTTCTTTGCTAAAATTCCCTATAACTGATTTCACTGGATAAGTTCCAGTGATAAACATAAGAATTTGTAAGCTACTAGGTACTATTTTTCGTCACTTATAAACAATGGAGCCTGTGGTTGCTTTTAAATTCCCTATAACTGATTTCAATGGATAAGTCCCAGTAATAAACATAAGAGTTTGTAAGCTACTAGGTAATATTATTCGTCACTTACAAACAGTGGAGTCTGTTATTGCTTTTAAATTCCCTATAACTGATTTCACTGGATAAGTCCCAGTGATAAAAATAAGAATTTGTGAGCTACTAGCTACTATTATTCGTCACTTACAAACAGTGGAGCCTGTTGTCGCTTTTAAATTCCCTATAAATGATTTCACTGGATAAGTCCCAGTGATAAAAATAAGAATTTGTAAGGTACTAGGTACTATTATTCGTCACTTACAAACGATGGAGCCTGTCGTTGCTTTTAAATTCCCTATAACAGATTTCCCAGTGATAAAAATAAGAATTTGTAAGCTACTAGGTACTATTATTCGTCACTTACAAACAGTGGAGCCTGTTGTTGCTTTTAAATTCCCTATAACTGATTTCACTGGATAAGTCCCAGTGATAAAAATAAGAATTTGTAAGCTACTAGGTACTATTATTCGTCACTTACAAACGATGGAGCCCGTGCTGCTTTCATTTACATCTTTACTTAAATTCACTATAACTGATTTCACTGGATAAATCTTAGTGGGAAAAATGAAAATTTAAAAGCTACTGGTTACTGTTCTGCGTTTCTTCCACTATCTATTATTGAGACTACGTATTCGTTTAAGCTACTACAAAAAAACAAAAAAGCGTTAAAAATATTATATGCGATCCGTTTTATTATATTGCGATGAGTAACTTTTACTCACAACTCACAATTTAACAGAAGTTACAAGGTCTTCAATATTGTAATTGTGTTCAGAAAACCATTCGAAATCAGTGAAACTTTAGGGAATAATATACGGAGCCCAAAATGTACACAAAAATGAAGCTCACTTCTGTTCATTTTTATAAAAACGAATGAAATCAATTAAAGGAAAACCAAAATACAAAACTAATCAATATTTTTAATTTCAAAAGATTAACTTTTATTTATATTAAAGTGCTAAAATTTAAAAATAAAACTAAAAAAATTTTATGGCAGTGCAGCCAACTGTAAGAAGCCCCTTGACAGTCGCATCGGCAGCAGTATGCAACATCGCGGAATACGTAACCAATGTACTGAAAGATGTGCTTCTTGCTTTTTAGTCGAATAATATACCATCAAGTTGTTTAATTTGCAATGGCGAACAAAGATATACGACATGGAATAGTTAAACACAAGTTAAGCTTCTTCAGTAGCTATTTTTTAATGTTATGCAATTTCCAGATGTAAATGTGTGAAACTCGTAAAATTTTGTTCTAACTCGACAAGTGAGAAGTGAGAAGTGAGTAGTGAGTAGTGAGAAGTCCAAATATACAGAATGGACAGAATACAAAATACAAAATACAAAACGGAAAACGACGAAAACGACGAGAACGACGAAAAAAACATTTCGCAATAAATCTTGAAAACGTAAAAAGAATCTAAACCTTCTCGACTTCAGTCATTAAATTTCAGGTTTAAGTATGCATGTTTTGTTGAGTTTATGCCACCAAAACACTTAAAGCCTCACTTAATAATCACTTTTATTTTATTGATTTTGTAGTTGCAGAGATCAAATACTTTTGAGATTGACTGGTGTCACAAATGCAGTTAATTATTATTTACTGAATAATACATTAGACATCTTAATAAGCATATAGCCAAGGAATTGTATTACGGATGAAATCACTTTTACATTCATACGAATTTTAAATTTTGATCGATAAAGCATATAACGCGATTAGGACAGTTTGCAAAATGATTTATATTGTTCATCAGTCCTGGGATCTCATATTCAACTGGTGGATAAATGCAAAGAGATTACAAACAAGTTTCGAGAATAACGAACATATTTCAGCGTGTTATTGACGACGTCAATGGTGTGTGAATGCCTCCAATGTAACTTGGAAGCCCATTCGTTTTTATGGAAATTGCATATATAAAATATTTCATTGCACTGAAAGCTACGTGAAAAAGCTATTAACTTCTGAGTGAAAATGTAGTGCACTTCTGCTGTCTGCGTATGACAAGTACGAGTAAAATGCGTTTTATTCAACTTATAATTTTTGAAAATAAATTAAAAAAAAATTTTCTAAATGATAAGTAACATTAAAATGATGTATTTTGAGGAAGAACTTCAATGAAAATATTTCGGTGTTCTTTCTTTAATTTTTTAATATTCATTGCACACTAAACGATAATTAATTTTGATTTTAATATCAGAAAATAAAATTAAATCTTATTGCACTATACGAAAACTTAAGCGATCTCAGTATCTGAAGTCATGAAACTGTTTTTTTGATACATAAATACATCAATTTTTATACATAAATGGTATTCTTCAAGTATTTCATGTATTCGAACTTATAAGAGAGATTTTTATATACTCGGAATTTTTTGCTTATGGAAACTATGGTATAAGTAAATTCTTCAATTTTTCAAAATATAACAAATTAAACACAGTAGAAATAGATCGTAAATTATATAACAATTATCTAAGGGTATATATACTAAGCGGTAAGTTCTCTTTTTATTAGTATTTAGATAAGTAAACCCTTGCAAGAAGAGGAGTGACTTCAATAATGATAGGCCCAGAACCTTTCTGTGGTCTATACATTCTTATGAACGGCGCAGAGGAAAAAGATAGAGATGTCTATTGGAAAAAGCTACCAAGACTATCAGAAACTAAAATGCATGTAAGGACTTACAACAATTACAGAATAACCTAAGAATTAAAACGGGATTATTGAATGGTCATTATTCGATAATAATCACCTAACGAAATTAATAATTCAATCCAACTCAGACTGCAGATATTGAAGAGAAGAGAGATAAACTGCATACCATGTGCTTGGAGAGTGCCTGGCACTAATATACAAGCAGAAGAAGCACCTAGGAGGATACTTCATAAATCATAAGGATTGAAGACTAGAAAGCATAAGGTATATACTGTTTTCATTAAAGATTAATATCATAACAAATCACCAATTTCATTTTTAGCTACTTTAACGTTTACAATAGCAAGGAATAACATAATAGTTATAAAGTATCTTGTTTGAATAATAATTTTATTGTTGAATTTATAAGGAATATCTTATAATTTTTGTATATTCATTATGTTACCATTACGAAATGTCGAATAAGATCAAAAAATAAATTAGAATTGTAAGCTGTTGTCTGACAAGCTTTGGTTCTACATGGTTTACTATGCCATGAAAGAAGAAAAATAATAAGATAGACACAAAGATAAAATTGATGTAAATGAAGACCTCCAAAGAAGTTGACATCACAAACTGGAAAATAATATTAAGAAATTAACAAGAATGGGACCACATTCATATAGTCCGATATGAATTGCTACTATGTGATGGAAGTAAAAAAACAAATAGATGGACTAAGCAAAAATGTATGTAAATGAGAAGCTCTAAAGATACTAACTTCACGAACTGGACAATAAGATTAGGAAATTCACAAGAATGTTTAGCTATTGTGCGACAGGCTTTGCACAAAGAGAAAATTGATGTAAATGAGGATCTCCAAAGATGTTAACATCACAAACTAGAGAATAATATCAAGATATAAACAAGAATTATAATAATTGGTAAGAACAGAGCCTTGCGTTCTACAAGGCCTATTATCATCTGTAAGAATAGAAGATAATATGCTATACAGGATAATATAGATTATACCTTAATCGAAATCAGTATCAATTTTTCAGCAGTTGTTTATGATTTTTTGTTGCTACTATCATATAAA
>NC_051847.1:121377967-121391630 GCF_002237135.1 Teleopsis dalmanni
TGTTAATTAAACTTTACATCCTTATATAATGCAATCCCTGCCCGATCAAAGTATATGTTTTTCAGTAGTTAGTGGAATAATTCAGATTCTTTAAGTGTTCCGTGCATTTATTTAACATTAAAGGGAAATACACAAAATATTGACCGCTACATTCTAAAAAGTTATGGAAAACGCCGAAGAAAGAGCATATCTGGTCAACAAGGGAACAGACGGCCATTTGAAAGATATTATTTTTCACAACTGATTAAATAACATTTGCACAAACCAAAATAAATGTTTCTGATAAAAAAATTAAATAAAAGAATGGATTTTATTTCTAAAATAAATCTATAATTATTCGATATATTTCGCATAAAGAAGATCTTAGCTATATAGCTGACAAAGTCTGAATAATCACCTCTTTAACTTGTGTTTAAGTTAGTGTTTACAGTTCAAAACAATCCATAAAATTTTACACTTCTTCGTCTGTGTTACAACTAAAGTAACACTTGGGAGTGTTTAATAAACTCTCTTCTCCACCATTGAGGGCAAGTCAAATTACTCTTAACTAATCAAACTAGCGATTAGTAATAAAACGAGAATCATATTTCCACTCCTACGGCAACGGCAATTTCCGTGGAAATATGTATTCTGAAATATTACTTTAGAGTTATTTCTGGAACTTAATTTTATTATTTTAGTTTCTTTTTATATTATTAATATTGTATTATATATTAGAGTTAGTATTTTATTATTCAAGTACCTCAATACACATTTTCTTCGCCGTAATAAAACTCTTTTAACTTTCTTTACCACTAACACATCTGTAGTTAAAAATAATACTGTAGTTCTATGCATATACACTACGGGTTTTCAGTATAATACCTTTTAACTCTGAAATCATATAGGTATATAGGTTTATGTAACGTTATTAGTCCTTTCGACTGTACTTTAATTTTCTTCAATTATCTTATGCAATTTTTCGGCTTAACCGTGGTTACTTCATTGTGTTATTTGAAATATTGTCCTTGAATAACTGACATAAATGCATTTTACAGTTTTATTTGAGATTAAGGTTGATCAGGCAATATAGTTTTGTAGAGATCGGATATTACTTTAATCAATGATACGTCAAAAGTACCTACTTATAAAGTTTTGATCTTCCTTGCATTTGTATTCATATTTTTTTTACTACTTTATTGGTTCTATAGTTTCCATAGTTCTTGCTGAGGTTTCCACAACTTTAGCATGACGAAAACGTGAGTATTTTTATATATGCCATTTCTGTTTGTTTGGCATCATAAGATAAGATTTGTCTGAATAAATTCAGAGTTGTCTCTGAATATATATATATATAAACTTTAATTAATTGTACATTTCTAGGATTTATTAGTTAATCCTTGCGTTATCGAAGTGTTATCTATTTGTAAATAACTTTAATACTTCGTTTTTTATAAAAAGATAACTAAAACTTAAATTCAATTTGTCAATTCATTTTTTGCTTACAAGTAACGTGAAATCGACAATGTCCGCGTACTTTTTTACAATGAAGTCAAATCAAAATTATGCACGGATCAATGCTTTGTCACAAAAAGATTTAAAAACAATCGAAATTCAAACCAAAATAGTAAATTTATCAATCAAATCTATTCCTATAAGTACAAAATTTAATAATCTTTATTCAATAATAGAAATATAAATGGTATTTCAGACTGCCTTGCAAAGTTGTTGTAACCGCAGCTACTAACACTTGATTCTTTTTTATTAATTTTATTTTTAAATTGCATAGTAACTTTTTAATTTAACAAAATTATTAAAATTTTACAATAGTCTGATATCAAAAATGTGAATGAATTTAGAAAATCTATAAAAGATTAATCCTACTGAATTTTTTTTTATTTTTTACAATTTAATATTGCGAGTAAAGTTATTAATATGTGTTATTATTATTAGATTATAAATAAATAAATGCCGTAGAAATTATATTTTTATATATTAACTATAGTATATAAAAATCTTTTTTCTGTAATAGTTATTCAATTCCAGTAAAATGAAAAAAAAGAAAAAAATTGTCTTTCACATTTTTTTAAATATATTTTATCTACTTTTTATAAATAAAATAAAATTTTCGTAATTGCTTGAAATGCGAAATACAAATTTAAAAATTTGCAAAAACTTTTAGTGCCACATTTCGTACTTCTTAAAAAGAACTTCGAAAAAAACTCCTAAGCAGATAGCTTGAAAAATGGCAAACAAAATACATAAAAATGTAACAAAATAGTAATAAAAGTTTTTATTAAGAAAGCGATAAAGCAGGAACCCAATTGCAGTTACTTGATATTGTATCTTTCAGCTTACAGGGCTTTACGGAAACTACTCAGTAGAGCAAAGGCATATCATTTTTTACTGATATTTAAATATTTTACAGCTGCCAATTCCCTTTTCGAATTGATTTCCATATTTTTCATCCATGCACATATTTTTTTATGCTTTATGCGATATAATAAACAAGAAAAATAAAATAAAATAAAATAAAATATAATAAAATAATATAAAATATATTTCCAGTAATATTTTTCAAAAGCTAACAAATTCACTCTTGGATTCCGTGTTGAAGTATGTCCCTGTAGTGCCCCACTTTCTGTAGTATATCCTCAGTACACAGACACTTATTTGCAAATGCTGCAAAATGCTTATACTTTTGCTCAAGCAAATTTCTCATATTTTATGTTATTATTTATTATATTATTATTGGTAAAAAATCAACTTAAAGATAAGCAGCACAGACAGAAATGGCGGCAGGCACATCCTGTATTGAAGGGAGTACATATTTAAATTGGAAGTAAACGTGTAAAGTCGCAATACACAATTCAATATGGAATTTTGAATTTCAATTTATTTTCTTCTCTTCTATTTACTTTTTAGTATATTTTTTTAACTTTTTTTTTATTTACACAAAGAAGTTCCATTATAAAAGTTCAGAAAAAAAGCATATTTTTGCATAATTTTAATGTGCTGAATTTACTAACATCAGCGATTTTGATAAGAAAAGTCATGAAAAATAAAAAAAAATAATACTAAAATAACTTATAATTTAATTAAATTTAAACAGCAACCAATAATATTTTTTTAATATTTAAAATTACATTGAATGTATTTGGTTTGTCCCCACAGATGAGAAAGTTTTTTAAAAATAATAAGAACAAAAATTTTTTTTCACGAAGCTTCACTGCAACAATGATGCAACGACTTAATGACAAATATTTTTATACAACATTTTGCTTTCATTAGCAAATGAATTTTTCCAAAATTATGAAAGCCATATGGTGTCAAACCAGGCCAATATGGGAAATTGAAATCCAATTTTTGTAAAAAAAATCGGTCTTATGCATCAATCAATAAGATAGCGTCTTAACAAGCAACAAACGGCAATTTCTCTTTGCATGGTATTCTGGTCAAATATGGCGAACACTTTGAAAGACCTATGTAATAATATTCATTACTGGTATGGTCAGGTACAGGTTTGCTTTGGAATTGCAAACCTTATCTTCTGTTTTGATATCTGAAACAAAAATTTAGGGGTTTGGATTGCCTAGTGCCTTTGACTCTCCTAATTTCTGTATAATATTAAAAAAAAAACTAAATTTCAGTACTAGTCATAATGTTCTACAGAACATATTTATCATAATTCATCTCATCTAATATAATACACACATTTTGGTATCTCAAGCATTCGGTCAAAATATGATAAATAGATGTTTTCTGGAACCTCTTTTCTAATTGCAAGTATTTAAAAAAAAGTGCATTGTTTGCTATCAAATTTACATTTAATTAAGTAAATAATATTTAATTAAATATTTATATAATATATTTATTATTAAATATTTATTTATAGTATTTATGTATTAAATGAATTATATTTATTTATTACTTAATTTTTATTTAATTAAATAGTTAAATTTGATGTTAGAAATATTTTATATTTTGAGTTAACAATTTATTTTTAATATATATTTTTCATTTGTTGAATTTAGTTTCCGATCAAATTAAAATATATTTTTTTAAAAATTTGAAGAAATCTTTAATAAAGTCAATCAGTCATCTTCTTCTATCAAAATTCGAAATTATCCTGCTTGCTAAATCATTCATATTTTAACTCTCAAATATTCATTTCTTTAAGTTTTTGTCTTTGACTACATCGAGTTCAAAATTATGGATTAACTACAACCTTTTGATATTTTCTACTACAGTCATAAGGCCCGGTCTATTTATGTCGTAAGGCTCTTTTAAATATTTTAATATTTAATATTTTATATATTATTAATAATTTCTTAAGAGGGAATTATTAATAATGAACATACGTATGAATAAACGTACTTCTTTCAAAGACATCCAGTGAACTAAGTGTATACACATACATATATTTGCGACTAATATATTCAAAATACTAGCCGCTCCTTTTAAATCAAGGGATTTTCTTTCTTTTGATACAAAATAAATTTATTTTATTCAAACCATTATTTTTTCTAGGTTGATTAAGAGCTAAGAAGAATTCAATTACCAAAAATATTTATATGTAATTAATTTTATTGACTGGTCCGCAATCCAAAATTCAAAACATCCAATTAATTAAGAATAATATTGTTTGTTCTAATTTATTAAAATTCCAAACTATTAATTTAAAAAACAAATTTATACCGCTTTTTTTTGTTCAGTTTATTACAATAATATTGTTAATTAAAGTGTTGTAAATCTATACATGGTATATCAGATATGAGCGATAATACTTTTTTATACAATAACATAATTACAATAATAGTTCAGTATAGAAATATGAAGATACATCTACATTCCTTATTCAAAGCATCTGAAGTTATTAAATTAACCATACAAAGAAATAAACAATTAATTAAAATTCATTTTATATTCTTTAAACTGTGCTCAGTAGAGTTTAGTATAATCTTGTCAGTGTTTGACCCAATCCTCCAATACCTTCTACGTACTTTCTAATTATTATCCTGCTTCTAATAATTTTAATTTCAGAAGTAGGAAAAAGTCAGCTGCGTTGATTTTTTAAATTATATTTGATTATTTTTTGAATTATGCATTAAATGTAGACACACATATGTTCCAAATTCCTATAATTTTTTTGTTCAAGTTTTATGAAAATCATATTTATACTAAAAACAAAACAACATCTGCATCTCAAATGTGGTATATTTTACGTGCGTTTTTTAAATAATCATTTCCGGATACTTTGCACTCTGAAAGTTCATGAGTTGATATTTTAAATTAGGTTATTGCAAAGAAAGAATTACTATTAAAATTAAGAAAAACAAATGCAACAAACACTTTAAAATACAAGCGAATTTTGCTAAAATAAATTTTATAATTACATCTGTACATTTCAAAAAGTTTTTATAATTATTTGCCTCTGGGATATATCATGAAATAACATCTGCATGAGAACTGCAATTGCCTCAATTGTGAGTTTGAAATAATTTCAAATTATTTTTTTCCATCAACATTTTTATAGAGCAGTAAGTTAAACACTTTACTAACTCGTATTTACAGTTTAAACTGAAATGAGCAACAGGTAAAATCTCAATCTGTACCACACATCCATAAAGGGCGTAGGAGTCAGTGGTTGCACAAGACTATCCTCTATTCACAGCACCTGCTACATAATAAAATTTTAACATTACTTCCATTATTGCAGACAAGTCTGCAACGCTACTATGTATTATAGTATGCAGTAGACTGTGGAAAATGTGATGCCACCGTTTTTATGCAAGTTTCTATGCCATTAAGAATGAGGGAAAATTAAAAAAATATGGTGGCATTTTCTTGTTCTGTGTTGGTAACACTTTAATTGCAACACATTTCTTTCTACAACGCGGAGGTGGCGTGTTGCAACATATCCCATGTGGCATGTGTATGCATTAATGCCTTTCAGTAATCAGATTTCATAGAGGTTCCTGCTGAATGGTGCAACTTTGCTTAAGGATGCACTTGTCTAAAAGTCGCATAATATTGCAAAGATTTCGTATAAAATTTTTTCTTCTTAATTTGTAAAAATAAATTACGGAAGTGCTCTTAAACAACTGCGGAGTTCAAATTGTTTTGTGCTGAACTGCAATTTGAGTTTGTTGAGTTAAAGTTTGGTAATCACCGGTAAAAAGTTAAACCTCATTAAAATTTTATAAACAATTGAAGCGCGGTAATTAAATTAAAATTTAAGGACTTGAACTTTTAAAATTTAAATCGCAATATTTAAGCATTAACAAAAGCATTATAGTAGTTTATTCATTTTAGTGGAAATGTCTACTTTTGGGTAACTCTAGAATATCGGTAAGAAAATTTTCACTCAATTTTTTTATAAATAAATAGGTATATATAAATATTGGTTTTAGCACATAAATGTGATCTTCTTTAGTGTATATGTATATACTTTCTAATTAAGTATATTTCCAAGAAGAAGACAGTAAGCAGTGTGAGTCAATATAATACAATTTGTAACCAATATTTTTAAAGAAGATAATTCAGTCCTTATATTAATAACAAACGACCTATAAAATCCTTTTTTCATATAACATCAACTGAAAATTATTCTGTCAAAATATATTTTTTTAATGCATTTGTGCAGTAAATAACATATGTGGAGTACCACATTTTGAGGCTATGAGTAGTAATTTTGAGTAGTCATATTTGAAGTACTATAAAACTAATTGACGATGTAAAAAAAATGACACTAAATCAAGAAAACAAATCAATTGATTATATTCAATTTATAAATTATGATGTAATTTATAATATAATAAATTGCAACATTTGTATAAAACTAGAGTCATTTAAAATAATTTAGTTTTCATAATCACACATTTCTCCTTTTAGAACAACGTTTTTAAAATACGCAACGTGTGCTTTAATTTGTCAATTAATAAATTCCTATAGTTTAAGTCATTCACTAAAAAAGTAAGTTTTATTTTATATTAAAAGCGAGGTATCATGCAGCACAGCTTAAAGCTTTTTACGCTCTACAATATAGATCATGCAGTAACTACAATATAAGCTGTTTATGTGCTCGGAAAAAACAGAATTTGAGTGACAAAATCTTCTGCAGTGGTGTAGCTGATTTTGCTTAAAGGACCGAAAAATTGGACTTGCTTTTTGCTAGACTAGACTCGAAGGTTCTAAGGAAGAATTTAACCATCCCATTATAATGCGCTATAAAAATATTAGTATTTTTAGTAGTTTGGTTTTTAACAGACAAGAAACGCACAAGAAAATTAAAAATTCTTGGTTCTATAAGGAAGATGAGAAAGAACTCACTCCACATATGCTTTATTGAATGTAGTTTAAATAAGCTGGAATTAACTTTCGAAATGATCTTTGTTTGTCGCAATAACTGCTCTGAAGAAACATCTTATCCTTTATTAAAATTAGTTTAAAACTCTAAGATATTCTTTTATCAACATCAAACGCCACTTGTTTAAATAGATTTCTGCCATTATCGTGATAATTAAACATATTAGTAAACCAATTTTACCGATTTTATTATTTGGTCGTATTAATAATAGATCGTTTATGTCATTTCAACCAATTATTTCAATAACTGAGAAATTTTGCTTAAAGCTGTGCAGATATGTGTACGTTCACTACTAAATTGACTCTTTTTTTTTGCTAAATCGATTGAAGTCATCATTTTCTTTGAAGAATATATGAGTTCTAAATGGTTTCCCCTTTACTGCACTATATATATTTTGACAAATTTAATCATTTTAAACAGCATTTGAAAGTATAGAATTTCAAAAAAATTTCTTTTTGTTATTTGATATCTCTTAATGATTTTAGAAAACAAAAAATGAATTCAGTGTAAATGTAATAATGTTGCTCCCTCTTCATTTTAACAAAAACTTTATTGTCTGACAAAAGCTTCTCATTGCAATTGCATCACGTCTGAAATCCACTTCGGTTACAGTTTTCATTTCTCTATTCGGTTTTATTTGTCACGTCAATTTTGCTGAAGCTCTGCGGACGCTACATTTTTTAATAGTCACTACAATAAAAACGTTTTATCTTTGCTAGTGAAATGCGATTTTCAGGCATACAAGAAGTAAAAGGGAAAAACTATGACCAAAATATGAACGAAATGAATAACGAAAAAATGGGTGAAACCCATTAAATGATGGTCGAAATGTTACAACAACGTTGGAACGAATCTCGAATCTCAATTAAGAAATTGCTCAGCACAATTGCATTACTTCATAGTGCTGTGAACTTTCAGTATCCTTTGTTTTCGTTTTAAGTTTTTTGTACTTCGGATGGTTTGGAGTGTGTCCTAAAGCAATATGTAAGCCACTCTATTGATATCAGGGTTTTGTAGGAGTTGTTGGTTGCTAAATTAATGAATGCACAATTATGAAATATGTCTATTTGCTCTTATTGAGAGTTCTGTGTACATACAACTAAACATAGTATTAGACATTGCTTCACAATTAAAAATTATAGTGAGTAATTTATTTTATTTAAATCAGGTTCCTTACAAAACAGAAATTTAGAAATCTAGAGCTTAATAACTCAGTGATTAGTAGTTTTTAAAATTTTTCAATTTAAACTCGACACTTTTTTTTAGCTTAACTTCTACTTTTTAATAATTTTTCAAAAATAATATACGTGTTGGTTATAGTATTCTTTATTTAATCATATATATCATATATATTTAGATAGTATTGAGACAATATAGTGTAAGAAAAATATGACCTCATATCATACCATATTCTTGGAGTTATGTTATACAAACAGTCATGGTCATATCAAATGTAAAATTGTTGGTGTTGTGTAAATCAAAAATTTGAGAATCAGAAAAAAAGAAAGAGGAATTTTGTTAAATTTGGTCAAAATGATCAGTCTTTTTCTGTCTCGTCATGTTGGTCATTGTTGCTAGTAATAAATATCAGAATTTGATCACAAATGTTTTATTTACCTTTTAAATTTATACACAACCGAAAAGTAATATAAATGGAGGAAAAATACGAAATTGACAAATGTGATATGACTCCTATAAGTTTAATGTGATTTTCATAAAGTATTCTTTAATAATAAAATTTAATTTTGACTAAAAAATTTTTATATAATCTTTGTTTCATTTTTGAAACCTTATTTTATCGCCTAACGGGGGTGCAACGTTGCCTAGTGTGTAAAGAGCTGTTAAAACCAAATCAGAACACCAGATGAGCTGGAGAGTCCATATCTGAGTTACTAAATATTTATCACTTAATTAAAAAAAAAATTATTTCACGTGACGGCAGTCTATTAAGTTGATTTATCATTAATTTCTTAAACAATCATGATGTATCCTATTATTATGATAAAACTTTATCGCAAGAACCGACCTTCTCAACTCTTTATGTCTCTAGCTAAAATTCCATATAAGCCAGGACTCCAAAATAACAAAAACACGACACACTATCTGATCCAATAATGGAATATTCAACTCAAAATACAAACTCTAATAATACCCAACCAATCCCTAGATTGTCCCATAAAGCATCGGGTCATTTAAATACTCTGGGCACATTACCTTCCTCACATTTTTGGCGAATGCTAGATTACAAACTATGAAAATAATTATTTCAAATGTTGTCAATCGTACATTTTGCTTGTAGCTCTTTTCAGACCACATATTCTGTGATTTATAAAGAAACATAATTTCTATTTCGCAAACAAACATTTTGCTTAGTGAACAATAGATTTTAAAGTAACCTATAAAATTGTTAGTTTTTGATGGTAAGTTGCTAAGATATTTTTATTTGTTTAATTCATATATATATCTTTTAAAAATATATAAACAGTGATTAAAAATTAGTGCGCAATCATATTATTCATACAGAAATACATCTACTTTTAAGTCTATAAAATTTTATTATAAGATTAATTTTATCTACTTTGCTTCTCTTTATTTTAGCAAAACTATAACTATCACATAATGCAAAAACCTCATACAAACTTAAGGTCCAACTTCTACTTAAATCAAAATGGATTCCAAGAACCAAACGTGATTTTTACTTGAAAGGGTTTAAAAAATACTATCCTGCACTTATTTCCAACCAAACAAAAGAAAAACCACAAAGTTAAAATTTGCTGGCACTATATAAAATTGTTATATATAATTTAGATGAGAAATATTTGGTCCCTTAAAAACGATTTCAACGTTTAAATCAAAAGAGTTCCCAAATTGAAAAACTCAACCAAAAAGGCACTTTAAGCAAACCTCCACAAAATGCACAACTGCAAACAAATTTGGCTATTCGTCTTTAGCTGGTATATGCTATATCCTTTTAGCACAGACTCAACACCACTACCAGTTTCAGCTATAAATTCCGCAGAGCATAGTCATACTGCACCCTGTCCACATGAAAGCATAGCCGAACTCATCAAAACAAGTCCTGTGATAGTTAAAGCATTGGGAGCGCGTGTATTCACCGACGATGACTTAAGTGTGTTGCAGATGGTCAGGGGTGAGCAGGATAACTGGCAAAATGGGCAAAATAATTTCTTAACGTCAGCAACACTTGACTCGACAGTAAAAGTACAATCCGCAGCGACCCCAACAACAACGAGAGCATCAACGGCGTCAGCAGCATTGCATAACAAAAATTCTGCTGGTGACAATAGCTATAATAACAACAACAGCAAGAGAAACATGCCAACAACGGAAGTAGAGTCCATTTTAATAACATTAACACCGGAAACAATATACAAAGGGGCCTCGTTGCTTAAAATGACACCGGGTGCGGAAAATGCACCACGGAACAATCTTGGTAGTAGTAGCAGTAGCAATGGCTATGGCAACCAAGCAGAGTCAGCATATCAATATGAGGGGTAAGTGCAAAACCGTAGTTATTAAGCATATTATATTGTACAGGATGCCAAGGAGCAATCCTTGCCAAATATCCAAGAGATTTATCTGTGCGCCAAAGTAGCTTTCCTGCGAAATAATAACAATTTTATTATTAAAAATTTAAAAAAGTTGATCAACTTATTTGGACTTGTTCACTTCACTTCTGTGGAGCTAAAGACTTTTAAGTGTAAAATTTAATCAAAAATATTCGAGAACTTAATTCTGTTGATTAATCAAAAAATATAAATATTCATGAAAATATCTGTAAATTGCATATATTGAATTTAATTTGTTATTTAAAAAAATTTAATTAAATTAAAATGTGCATAAAAATATGTTTTCAGTAAACGCTACTAAAATTAACTGCCTTAATTAAATAGCATTGTTTAAATATTAATTACAATTTTCATTAATTATTGTTTAATTAATATTATTCAATGCAGAAATAATTATTTATGTTAAAAATCCGCTTCAGTGAAACCAACTTCACAGCTGCTGTATTAATCGGGATACTTCTTGTATCTAACAAGCTGCACACACTTATTAATTTTATGCTTAAAAGCATTTAAGTTTGCCATGGCGTACGTATAATCAGGATTTCATACTCACACCACTCGGCAAATTAACAGGGAATTGCAGAATATGCATAATAATGTCATCAGTATTAAATTTGTATATCCAAGGCCCTGTGTAAATCTGCTTTGCGCACTAAATGCATCATGCATTATGCACAACGCAGCTTCATTCAGCTGCAACTGATTTATGACAAATATTAAAAATCATTATGCCGCACAAATTGCTTTAAAATAATTTATTTATGAAAAGCTTTTAATTATTTATAAATTAACGTACTTGTACACAAATTTGTTGCCACCTATAATACGGATATAGTTATTTTTGCTTTTCTGCATTTTATATTTACTTGATGCTTGTGTCCTGGCTGCGCTTGTGGCCGTTCATTTATTATTGCAGTCAATTAAATGCAACCCTTGAGCCCTTAGCCTGTTTCGATGGAAATGTGCTGAAAATGTTGCCAACTGAATTAATTGCTTTTGGCAAATTGATAACTGTCCAACAGCAACAGCAACAGCTACAACAAGGACAACAAAGTCAAAGCCAAGAGCGTTCCGGACAAAAGGATATTTTACGCATCAGCATAAACGGATTGCATCGGTGGAGTCCACAATTTGAAAATCACATCTGGAAACATTTGGGTAAGCTTATATTAATTAAATAAAAGCTGCTAAAAGTCACACATGCGAATATATGATATATAAAATAAAAAAAAAAATGTGCAATACATGAGATATTTAATTTTGTTATATATTAGAAAAACTACAATATGATTTTTGTTTTGAGAGATGCATTTAATTAGTGATTAATTATTAAGAAGTGCTTACAAGAATTACATTATACTCAATCTGCAATTTTTCCAAAACGGAATATAATGCGTATAAATAATTATATCGCAGAGTAAAGTTTAGAAATGAAAAAATGAAATACAGCTCTAGAAAATTTTTCTATAAATTTAAATTTTCTAACTAAAGATTTATGGTAGAGTATCAATTGACTCATGGATTTCAATATCACCAGGCACCCAATCTATCAAAATTCTAGCATGCATCCTTAACATGCATCCTTAAAACAACAGCAACATTTACTTAAGCATATATATATATATATATATAATAATGAATCTATTTTTATATAATAACATATATGTACGTACCATAAATGAATTGAAAATATTAGGCTGCATGTGTTTACTTCATGAAAATTTGAAAGTTATATTTCAAATAAATGAAATTGTTTACAAGTAAAAAAAAAGCTTATTGCATTTAAGTATGACAACACTTTGTTGAACTTTATTTTACCAAACAATAGCCTTAAGACAGTTTTGGGATTAAGGCATAAGGTTCTACTGTGGAAACTACTATGAGTCCACATGACTTGAGTAGCTCTGCCATTCATATTTCCTAGGAGTCGATTTATCTAATGTAATATCCATATATTTAAGCTTCTGTGTGAACTCTGTGAGCTGTGTCCCATTCAATTCTTTTTCGAATTAATATTATACACTATTTAAAAAATTTGTCCTAGGCCAGTTACATTAGTGACAGTGGTATCACATTACAAGTATCAATGATTACCAAGTAATCTGTATAATTGCCTGAATGTTCCAATTTAACAAGCAGTTCTTCGACTACAAGCATTCATAGTAATGGTGAGAGAATCCCACCTCGAAAACAGCTCTGTACAGCACTGATGCTGACAGTAGTCTTAAGAATATAGAATGTACCTAGGAACAATTAAGAATATAAGTTAAGAATATTAGTTCCTATCACATAACATTATAATTCTCTATACATTCTTCTAATAATATTTAATTAACATTTACCGTTCTCATTTATGAATTTGTTAAGTTATAATACATCAATAGTTTCTCACCTGTGCTATAATAATTTTGCTCTTATTGAGAACCTAAACATTACTAACTCGATTAGAAAATACTGCTTTCTAAATCATTCTAGGCTCTTTAATTTACCAAAAATTTTGTTAGTTGGAAAAGATGAATATGCATTCTTCTGATCAAGTAAGAAGGAATGTATCTTTAGTCTCTGTCTTTACCAATTAGTTTTATTCTTACATTTCAGAGTCAACAGTATTCAATAACTTGTGGTTTTTAACAAAAAATATTTCTGATTTAACAAGACAAATACCAGTAGATCCACATATTTCTGTATTTACATAATTTGAATTTATAGCCTGGTAATTGGTATT
>NC_051847.1:121391730-121431027 GCF_002237135.1 Teleopsis dalmanni
TCAGCCAAAAATTCAATTAATTAAAATAATATAAAAAAAATTTTTGTGGTTGTAGCTCACTACTGTTCGAAAAAACTCTTTTCGATAAAAAATTTTATTTTGCTTTTATTCCCATTAATCAGTGATCCAAATTTTTTGCAAACTTCAGTTTTTAAAAAGTTGTACTTCAGCTTTTTTATATTATTATCAATGATTATTATATATTTTAACCAAAGAGTCTTAACCAAAAACCAGTTATAATTATTTTTTATTGCGTTAAATGCTTCAGCAGCTATTTGCCTTTATATCGAGAAAGACAGTATATATATTAGTTCGGTCTAAAAGTCAATTCCAGGCAAATATATAACCCGTCCGCCACCTCCACATTTTTCGTTCACAACATCATTTTTGTTACGATCTGTACAGTAGTTCTTTTCATATTTATTCAAGATTCATTTGATAACGGTCCTACATTTTTTAAATTTTTCTTGTCCTATTTATTGAATTTTTTTTTTAAATCGGTTTATTTTTCATTAAAATTTATTACAAACCAATGTTTTATTTTTACCAATGATTTTCTTTCATATTCATTCATTTTTATTACTAAATTAATATTTTTATTATTATTTCGGTAATGTGATCTATTATAATGCGTATTTATAAAGAGAAAGGTTCAATATATAAATATAGAGCACATTTTTTGACTCTTAAGTTATTGTCTAACGATTACCTTACAAAATTATAAATATTAAAATATTTGTTCAACTTTTTTTGAGATTTACTTTATTCGATTTTCCTAATACATTATTTACCAAATATAATGAAAATCTTACATGTATCTATAAACTAATTTGGAATACACAAACAATTTTAGATATATTTTTATGAAACATGTTTCAAGATGTTAATAAAACATGTAATATAGTTAGAATTTTAATTTTATATAGAGAATGTTCACTTCAATATTCAATATTTCAATATTTCAATATTCAATATTTCAATATTTCAATATTCAATATTTCAATATTTATATACGTTAGGCCATTTTTATATAGAATATAGGAATCGGAACTGGTCGATATAAGAACACATTTTTAACGTTCACACAAAGCCATATTTAAGTATGGTTTTCAAAACCTAATTCGAAAATTGGGAACATTATTTGAAAAATTCGATTAGACAGAAAATAAATTGTATCAATATATCTTAAGAACATTTACCTCTCCATGTTTTTGCAATTGATTAAATGTATTTAATCATTATGTGAAACGCAGTTTGAACATTTTATATGCTATTTTTAGCATATGTATTAGTACTAGGTTAGGCTATGTTAGTTAAGCGTGTCAAGCAGGAAACCACGCAAACATTTATTAGCCTCTAGCGACACCAAGTAGAACTATAACTCCACACCGATTTTGTAGGTATTTTTTTCGAAATTGAATATATGCTTGAAGCGTTATTCTTAAGAAAGAACAACCCAGCATATTAAAAACTATTAAATATTAAAAATTATTTAAAATGCTTGGTTTAAACACCAGACTTTGGTAAGACTTCAACTTATCACTTGTGCCATATGTTTCGTATACATGCATCAGGATACCACGACAATTGTAGACAAAATTTGTAAAAATACTTAAATGAAATAAATAAACTGTAGTTAGTAGTATTTGCAATTTCGGACAGATGAACATATATCACCAGATTTGCAAATACACACTACGAATAAAATAAAACAAATCTACTACTACTAATTTCTCAAACTCCTTCCGGAACATAGGGTCTCCAGAACTAGTAAACAAATATTTCAAATTTACGGCTCAATCTATAGTTTAGGATTTTTTATTAAGTCGTTTGTTGTATATAGATTACGATTGCATATATCATCGGCATTAAATACTTATAGCATATTCAATGTAATACATATTTAACTTATGAAAGTTGTTTACAATTTATAGAATGATTTTATTATGCCATGATTTTGCTACAATATTCGCACGATGAAATTACTATAAACTTCAGGAAGAAATAAATTTATTAATACTTCAATGTGGCAAAATTCATAGTAATATTTTAATATTAAAAACTTATTATAAATATTTTTATTACCTTTAAACTTTACTGGGTAATTAAGATAAGTTCAGATTACACTTACCTTAAATACATTCACGAAGTAATGAATTGCTGAATTCAAATGAAATTACTTTGAGAGACTACGTATTTTGTAGAGGTAC
This sequence comes from Teleopsis dalmanni, assembly GCF_002237135.1. NCBI lineage: Eukaryota > Metazoa > Arthropoda > Insecta > Diptera > Diopsidae > Teleopsis > Teleopsis dalmanni. Next base: position 121,393,941 of record NC_051847.1, read on the forward strand.
AGATGCAGATACAAGTACATCGTGGTGACTGGGAAAAAAGTTCTTAAGACATTAAAATTTTTGCTAAACATGAAAATAAATTTATAGCACAAAAATATCCCAAGTAGTTTAATTTCTGTTTCAAGTGTAAATGTAAAATATAGTATAGTTTTAAAATGAAATGGTTACTGCCATAATTTCGAGCATCTAGCAATTTTTATACGTTTACAGATAACGAAAATAAATTATGCCATGTACGCTTCTATTGGGTAGTAGGACGACTCGGAATTCTTTCGTAGTAAGAATGGCAGTAGTAAAGTGGCTTCATAACTATAAAATTCCTTGAAAACATAAACGAAAAATGGAAAAAAACTGAAGGGAGATATATATATTTATATGTACATACGGATGGTAGCAGAACAGTCGAAAGTATTTCGGGGTCGAATTGAGTACAAAAAGTCATTAACGCCTTCAGCAACGATTCAAGATAATTTTGCATTAAGTGCACAAAATAAAATTAAAAAGTAGAAGTTGGAAAACTGGAATTCATATAAATTACAAATTGTGAAATGAAAATCTGGATTAAAAGATTAAAGTAAGAAAAAAGTACGCTGAGTTAATTGCAAAGCATTGCGAGGAGTACGTAGATTGAATTAAGTTGACATTTTTATGTGCAACTTATGCTTTGAGCTAAATTACCTTCAAGCCATTAACTATTACTGAGCATTAAGTACGATGATGTGATTTGCGGAAAGGATTATGATTTCAGAGCTAAAAGGTATTATACTGAAAACCTGTAGTGTATATGCATAGAACTACAGTATTATTTTTAACTACAGATGTGTTAGTGGTAAAGAAAGTTCAAAGAGTTTTATTACGGCGAAGAAAGCTTTAATCGTTTAATATGTTATTAGTCTGTCTGTTAGAAAAAGAAATAGAAGGGATTTAAAACCTTAGTGTGTATAGAGGTACTTGAATAAAAAAATACTAACTCTAATATATAATACAATATTAGTAATATAAAAAGAAACTAAAATAATAAAATTATGTTCCAGAAATAACTCAAAAGTAATATTTTAGAATACATATTTCTCGTTTTATTACTAATCGCTAGTTTGATTAGTGAAGAGTAATTTGACTTGGCCTCAATGGTTGGGAAGAGAGTTTATTAAACACTCCCAAGAGTTACTTTAGTTGTAACACAGACGAAGAAGTGTAAAATTTTATGGATTGTTTTGAACTGTAAACACTAACTTAAACACAAGTTAAAGTGGTGATTATTCAGACTTTGTCAGCTATATAGCTAAGATCTTCTTTATGCGAAATACATCGAATAATTATAGATTTATTTTAGAAATAAAATCCATTCTTTTATTTAATTTTTTTGTCAGAAACATTTATTTTGGTTTGTGCAAATGTTATTTAATCAGTTGTGAAAAATAATATCTTTCAAATGGCCGTGTGTTCCCTTGTTGACCAGATATGCTCTTTCTTCGGCGTTTTCCATAACTTTTTAGAATGTAGCGGTCAATATTTTGTGTATTTCCCTTTAATGTTAAATAAATGCACGGAACACTTAAAGAATCTGAATTATTCCACTAACTACTGAAAAACATATACTTTGATCGGGCAGGGATTGCATTATATAAGAATGTAAAGTTTAATTAACACTAATAAGATTAATGTTTTAATCATATAGAAATATATCTACTGCATTTGTTGTGCCACTGTTGTTGTTCATATTATACATTAATGATTGTTAGTATAATTTGTATTTTATTTTCAATAATAATATTAAATTAAGTATATGATTTTCATTGAATAAAAATGAAATCAATGAGTCAATGTTTTTCATGTCCACATTTCTTTTAACTTCTTAACAAAATAACATTCTTCTTAGCGATCACTTACAAAATCATGGATACGAACAATACAAGCGTCCTTGTACCAAACCATATTGAAGCTATTTGAGCCAGTGCACTTGAGCACTTTTACTCTCTATTAACTGCGAGGTATTTTCAAAACTCCTCTTCACGCCTTGACTGGACAATTGTTTATAACTTCATCAGATTAAGCAATAAATGTCCTTAGATCTGCATACCTCCCCGATGAGCCTGTAACCATTCTAAAATTTGACAACGCGGTGTTGGTAAGTCTGTCAGTTTTCGTAAATAATTTCAGGGCTCTATTCTTTGTGTATTTTTTAATCGGATCAATCATGAGGTCCTTGAGGATGTCATTCGTCATAATGTACCATGGTACTTGAAAACTCTTCTCAGAGCCAAGCCTTACGCAATTTCTAGCTGGCAAATAGTACTGTTTGAAATCTTGCAGAACGCCACACATCCATATAGAAGTGTCGGACGAATTATTTGGTTATATATCAGTTTCCTGTTCTTAGCACTGAGATTTTCATTTTTGAATAGCAGTAGGAGGTGATGAAGAATTTTGGCGCAGCTAAGGAACCACTACTTCTATAGATCGGACTGACGAGAGAGCGCTGTTGATTTTCGTGCGAAAGGACCTCCCACGTAGAAAACTGCCGATGATCTTAGTTAGTCTGCCTGGAACACCTAGATGAGACATTTGTACCAAATGTTTACCATAAAATAGAAAGGTTTAAACAGAAAAATATAGTTAAGTCCTTAAGTTATACCACATATACTGGGTTTGTTTAAAATCAATGGTACGTATATTGAAATTATACAAACTAAATCACAGTTAATTTGAAACTTCTACAAACTAGATTTAAGTCACTTTCACGTTTATTTAGTGACATATTCCTAATATTTCCTGATGAATGGTATGTAGTGAACACAAAACATGACAGAAATCAATTCTAATTGACTTGATCATAGAAATTTGTGAATATTAAAGCAAATTTGTTAAACGAAAGCCCTTCTTGGATTGGTAATTTTTTAAAGTTTTTTTTTGTAAATCAAAACAAAACTGTTTTGGTAGGAAATGACGTAGAATTCTCTCTTAAAAGATATTCATTGTGTCAGTATTAAATCAAAATACAAAAAAAAGTAATCTTACTGATCGATTCCATTCATGAACTAATTACTTAATATTCTATTAAATTTGAACTAAATGATCATTTTAACAAATCCTTATTATAATACTAATATTTCAAAATATCTTTATATACTTTGTTACAAATATTTGGCATAAATAAGAAATGATTTACAACTGCAGCTAGTAAATTGTCTGCATTTTGTAAAGAAAATGTTAATAAATATTTGTACTAATAAAAATAACATTGCTCTACTTAAATAAATCCAGGGTGCAGCAAAATGCTTTCAATTTTCAGTTGACTTAGGTAAGGATTAAAATTATAAATTAATTTTAAGCAGAAAATAGCAAATTTGTGGCATAAGCAGGACTAAAATAAAATAAAAGCATAGTAAGAAGAAGGAAGAGTGGAAAATTTCAAATTTAATATAGCTAAGTCAAGTACAGCGAAATGCCTTCATATAGCCAAGGAGTAAGGAATGCTGAAATAAAGTTAAGCATACAGAGGATGTACCAGAAGTAACAGCAAACTTTGAGTTAAACGTATGGAAATGAATTATTGTACAATTAAAAAAGGATGTATGCAGAAAGCTTAAATAAAATTAATTAATTTTCATAAAATATGAGTACGTACTTAAAATAAGGAAAAGATTAAAATTCGTAATAGGATATGGTTTTACGTCTTACTTAAATAAATTTTTGCAAAAATATGTTAATTTATGCACATAATTTAGTTATTCTATAAATAAGTTTATGTTAAACTGACATTATGCCACCACCTGTTATAGTTTTTTTAGTATCTTTAAGATACGAAAGTATCTGTTGACCAGTATCGAAGTCATTTTGTTCTACTTGAATTCTGAATTTCAGTATTAATTAAAATTAATCATTTTGGATGATGGATGCACCTAAACTAAAATAACCTACAATAAATTACCATGTTATCTAGAATCGTGCCACGCTAGGATTTTGCTGCATTCATAGATGAAAGAGTAATCAATCCAATACAGTTATTTTTATTTTAATTTGATATCTGCATTTCAATTTTCCTTTTTGGCTATTATATTTATAATTATTACTTTATTGCTTTTTCCGGAATTGTAGAAGAACCGGCCCCCAATCACTTTTACATCACGTTTCTAATATGACAATCTTAAATAATTTCTTTATATTCTTACGAGAGATTCGCATTTTTATAAAGAAAGTGCCTTTGTTCTATAATCTGAGTCAGATTTTTTAATACAATTTCTTTTTTTGCGGGTAAAAATTGATGGGTAATATGAAGTCATAAGTGATGGCAAAATAGGCATTATTTTCTATCTTTTATTTATTGCGATGAACTTACAGCATTCAAGCGAAATTCAATTAATAATTTTGTCGTTAATGTGAATAAGTTCAATAAAAGGGAATAATGCATTCCTTCTGTTGCAAGAAAATATTCTAAAAGGATCTATTACAATCCTTGTAGGATATTTTTGAAAATGAATTAATGTAAATGCTACAAATGATTTATTGTCATAAGTCAAACGTCGTTGTTTTACATAGATTCTTATAAAATACTTAAAAGAAAGTTAATTGAATATATAGTTATCACGAGTGTAGAACTTAAGGCATAAATATTCAGTTATTATTCAAAATATATTATTGACTATACTGCTTCAATAGATTAAAATTCACTAAATTGAAGATGAGAACCTGTTTGGAGAGAGGTAAAATATACATTTATTAAATGTTTAACCTTGTACAAGTCACAAATTGACGAACATTAAATATTAAAAGTCCTTTATTCAGTTGTGAAAATATTCTTTAAATCCTAATGCTAACATCCTTTAAACAAACAGGAACAGTTTAATACAATGGCTTTATATAAACACAACATTTTCTTTCTTCAAATTTCGTTTTTTCGTTTTTTATATTCAAATAATTTTTCACAAATGCTTTTCTCTAAAATAACAAAGGTCAAATCAAATATATCCTCTGGTTATTGCAGCAATTTTAATTAAATTTTATTGCTTTAGGATGCTACTGTAATGGTTGCTCTTAAATAAGCGGAGCAAATAATATTATGTAAATATTTATAGAGCAAGTTGACGAAATAATAAAATTTAATTTTTAATGAAGCAAGTAAATAAACAAAAATGTATATTATTTTTCATTCCGAATTGATAATTTATTTGGATGCAAGGCATACCCTGGAGATATTTTTCAGCATTTTAATTTTATACAATGACATTGTGCAGCTTTGAAATTAAAATTAATGTTAACACTTTTAAAATTTAGACTAATTTTAACACTTTTAAAATTAAAATAAGCAAATCTTTTAGCAAACGAAAAAAATTCTACAATTAAATTATAGATTTCCATTCCAATTAATTAAATGTCAAACATGTGCTTTCGCAAAGGATGATCACCCTAAAGATTAGATCTGATTACTTTATAAGTCACTGTATAATAGAAATCACTTATAAAAATTTAATAAATTCTTTACTGATACCGAATCTACATAGAACATTCTTTTTTAATATTATACGTGGTAATTTTGCATACATATTATCATGTATGTCCATTGATATGTTTCACGAACACGCTGCTATTACTAGCGATAATATTGGTTGTAGCACCTTTGTCTTTTATTGTCATTCTAACGAGATAGCGGAACTGCTTAGTATTATCATTATAACCGCTTGATTGTCATCGGCTACAGTTGGTTGTGATTGTTCATGGTTTCTTGAATGGTCGCCAATACATATAGTTTTTACATTAGTTTTCTGGAGAACAAAACAGAACATTGAAAAGGGAAGAACTGAGTTATGACCGACATCAAAATGGTAAAATATTCAGTCCTTTAAGCGCACTGCACAATCTAAGTTTTTTTTGCAAGTATGTTATTACTTTAATAGTGGTTTCAAAAATAGAGCCTCCTGCAGACGCATGCACAAAATCTATAAGTATGTAATTTTATAGAACAGCGGCAATATTCATTCTGAGGCTTCTCTGCTTTATTTCTTCACTCTTCGAAGATGTAGGTCGATGTAGACACATTTAGTGCGCATCGCGTTAGTGAATTAAGTGTAGAAAAAAAAGTTTGAATTATTTTAAACAAAGTGATGCTAGAGCAATTCTTGGGAACAGTTTCCGTAATCCATACTTATTTGATGGGTTTTTTCTTATTGGTTTGAAGCGCATGACATTTGGATAAAATCAATTTTAAAAGAAATCTAAAGGAATCTTCAATAGTGCTTAGGATTTGAACATAGTATTTGTACCATTGTACGGCATCTGTCGATATAACACTGTGAGCTAAAATTGAGATAATAGTGTTTATGACATTTAAGATCTTTAACATTTTAATAAATCGAATTCATCGCTTTCAAAAGATATTCTCACGACACAATACACTAATGACAACGATCTCACACAACCAGTTATTTTAGTAGACAAAAAATTGTTTATCAGTAATTCTGAGCATTTTTGGGAAAACCTTTATATAAACATTGCATAACTATTATATAATATGCTTGGTTAACAGTTTTTCGTCTTGACTCCTTTTTTGTACGGTATTCACTTGATTGGTCGGTTATTTCCAAGTCGTATGCATAGATCCAAATGTTATCTGCAGTCATCATGTAGTTCATCTTCTGCTGGTACTCATAAATTATTGTTTGACAGACACCAAATGCGATTTTACTCTTTACTCGATTTTACGAAACATTTTTCTTGAATTGATCGAAATGAAATGTTAACAGCCTCTAATTACCAATCTAGAATTTTTAAGTATCAAATCTTTTATATATATGACGAATATTGTTTTACCAACTTAGCTATACCAAACTGATAAATACATACATTATTATTGCTAATACAATTTGCAGTTTCTTTACTATATTCTTAAAATGATATCGGACAAATACAATAAGATAAATAATAATAGTTATATAAATTTTTATCTACTTGCAAAAAGATAAATATGAACTGTAATTGAATACCATAAAAACTGAAATGTGAAAATATTAATGTTGAAAAGGTGGTACACATTATATACTTTTTTTAATATTGAAGAATGTAAATCGTCAAACAATTATATTGACAAATAAACTTTCAAGATTTTAACCAAATTTATCTGTCATAGATGATATAGTCTATGTTCCGATATCAACAAAAACTTTATTTAAATCATTTTCAAATTATTTCGTTTTAGTGCAATTTTTTTTGTTTTATTTTTTTTATATTTATATAAATTTATTTAAATTTGTTTAAATTCTTATATTTTGTTTTATTTCATTTTACTTAAATTTATTTAATTGCTTTTTGTATTACTTGTTTTTTGTTTTGGACTATATATTCACATCTTGCTGCAGGGTAAATATGTGAACAGCACCCTGCTGATTTTGTCTACTGTCGTTACACTTTCCTACTGCTCAATTAATCATAATTTTGTGGGAATAAAAGTCAATAAAGCCATAATGTTTTTTTTCAACAAATAAAATTTTCATAAAAATAAAGCATAGCTTCCATTATAAAAAAATATCATTTACCAAAATATTTCAATTGAAACCAATAAAGAAACACATAGGGCTGTTGAGAATATGTTAAGAAAAGTTTTTTAGATCAAGTCTACTCATATACCCGCAATATTGAAATGTATACTACTGCTTTAAATTTTTAAGTTAATTTAGGTTTAAATTTATTTACTCGAAAAGTAAATTTTATAAAATAAAATAAGCAAATAACAAATTTTTATTACGATTTAAATTATAATTTAAATATAAATTGATATTTTCTTCATAGAAAACATATTTTTAAGCTCTAAACATCATATGTTTAATACAATTAATGCCTTAAATGGCATTTACACTGTCCTCAAATTGCTAATTTTGAATGAGGTATTTAAAAGTGTTTACATTCATTGTAATTCATTTGTTTCCATTTCAAACAGCTGATTTTTCAATTTGCCTGTTGATTAGATTTTTGGCCTGTGCCAAAAAAATGTTGGAAGAAGGTTAAATATCCCTTCAAACCTTACAATATAAACTGAAAACTTATTTTTAACTTCGATCAAATACTTTTTGGGAAGTAGAAGTTCAAACAAAGGTGCATCGATTTCAATGAAATGCAACCACCAAACATTTGTTCACCTATTTTTGTAAATATGTCAAAAACAGCTTTCTTAAATTATCAAAATGCCATGAAAAAGCTTTTGTCAAAGATATGTTTAACTTATTCATTTGCATTTGGAACATATTTGAAACTCTATCTAACCGCGTTGGAACTCATTTATACAGAATGAGATCCAATGGATCTAATTTGCACCTGAGATTTTTTATGCAAAAATGAGTCATTTGCTTCTCATTTTTATGGATGTTGACCAAAAGGAGCCATTTGAGGCCAGTGTAAATGCCGTTTTAGATTCTTTAGCTTTCTGAGCTAGGTGAATACAACAAAAGCTTTATTTAAAATAAGGTGGCATCATTGCCTTGAAGTGTACCAAACGAAATTTTTTAATTTAAAGTTTCTAATACATAGTGAACTAAAAGCTTTTTAAACAATTGACATTGAAAATGTTATTGTTAACTACAATATAGATGTTGTTTTAAATAAATTATTATTTCTTCTCTACGTTACTATTTGCTTTATAGATATAAATATATTTGTTTTGCAATTCATGTGATCAGAAAGCAGAAGAGTTGCACTTTGCTTTAAACATGAAAATATATCAATGGTATGTTGGCTATATAGCTACCAATATAAAATGTGTCCTCAGTTATTACATTTTCATATTAAATAATTCACCTAACCAAGATAGAATTCGACTATTAAGATCAGTTATACTTAAGATAGGTGCAACTATTTCTCATATGTATAAAATATAAGTTTCTAATGAGGACCTAGTTATGTTATATATGCAAATGAATGCAACCCAAGAAATACTTTTTAAATGATTAGGTTATGATAAGTTTTTATGTAAACGAAATATTTTAATGAAATGTTCCTATTTTTCTGAAAACTAAATTTATTCATATAAGCACACAGTTTCACCTTCTGTATGAGATTTGCACAATACACCCATTTTATTTTTATCTTACCACATCTTCTTAAAGTTAAATTACTACCAAAATATAGTAGTGTCCAGAAACTAAACATTTTGGTATTCTGTGTAGTCCAAAATTTAGAAACAAAATTCTATAAATTAGGATAATCTAAATAAAAAACATCCATAAAACTGTTACTAACCAACATAAAGGCATAAATTACCAAAAAAAAAACAAAGACAACAAACATTTTACTTTCAATCCTTTAGCTTAGTTTATATGCACGCCCACTTACAAACTCATAAAGCACTGCATATTTATGTTTAAGCCTGTAAGTAAACAGCAAAGGACTCTTTACAAGCTTATATTAAATCCTTAAATCCTGTAGCCTTAAATTGAAAATATGCCATTTGAATTAAAATACTCAACTTGAAATGTGCGTATGTGACTTCTGATTGAATACAAATTGTCTACTTTCACATGCAACAGCAACAGCAACAGCAACAGCAATAGCAACAGAAGCAGAAGCAGCAACAGCAACACGAAATACAACAACAAAAATTACAACTTTACAACAATATAATGAATATGTTTCCCAATGGAGTCGTAAATGTAAAACCCAACAGATCTGTCGACTTAAACCCACATACCCGTCGACTCGTGTTTGTCAGTATCAAGTATGCGCAAAAGGGAAAATACCACAAATGCCTAAGGTACAAATTATGCGTTGAATCCTTTTGTGTATTAAATATATTTATTGAAGTCTATCTGAACACTTCGGTATATATGGATACGCGAGAATATATATTTATACTCGTATATAAAATTTATATAAATATGTATTTTGCCATATTTATTTGTGTGTTATTCTAATTGTAAATATGTTTGCGCAAAGCAATAAAAACTTAACAAGCACGAACAAATGTACATAAACCCTTTGGGATAGAATCTTTTGTCGTCTGCATATTTGTGTAAATATGTGTCAGATGTATCCCAACTGATATGCGTACAAATATATGATATGACGATTATACAAAATGTTGTAAGAATGTATTTAATTGTATGGTTAAGAGCAAAATCATGCGTAGGAAGCAATTTGTGTAATAAGTACGCAAAGTAAAATAGAAAACTGAAAAAATATTAAGTGACACATATGTAGATAAGTGCTAAATATCAGATATAACCAGAAATATTTGTAATACAAAACATAAAATATGTGTTGGTAGATTGAACTTGAATGATATTTAATGGAAAATATGAACAAATGAAGTCCCAAATATTTTTTTGTCAATTTTCCTTTGAATTGTTACCAATACATCAGTTGTTGCTTCTAGACAAATTTGAATATTATCTCATTACTTTTTTTTCTCAAGGATAATGCCCACTATAAGAGATAGTTGAACAAGTACTAAAGATAGCACTGTTCATTTTCAGATAGATATATATCGTATAGTACATGACAAGTTCAAAAATAGATTTAACAAGTAGCAATGGTAATTAAAGTCAAATTTAGTTTTATACATAAAAGAGATTTCAATATTATATAGAGTAAGTTACATATCTTAGTCTAATAAACGAAAGGACTACTAATTCTACTAATTTGAAGCTCAGAGTCAATGTTCATTAGCCAAAAGACCCAAAGCCGTAATTGACTTGTATGTTCTGATTCGTAGTTTTGTTAATTACTTTGAAAGATCATATACAAATTCACTTGCTGTGTTATATTTGAACAAAATCATAAACCACTGTAGAATAATTGAATTAATTAATTATATTTTTATTTTTATTTTTATTTTTATTTTTAAATGTTAAATTTCAATACTATTCTTTTGTTATTCTTATTTTTATTTATTTATACATTTATAAATATTTTATTTATATTATCTATATCACTGAGAAAAATAATCCCCAATTTTCCTTTGGAGAATTAGTATAAGATATAATTTTTCGTCAACTGCTTCAAAAAGAAGAACCACAAAAAAAAAATATTTTTTTTTGTATCGCCGTTAGAATCAGTAGCCAAAACCAAAAATTTATTGAAATTTGATACCCAATTCAACAGATATATCGCTGTATTCATAATGTTATAAAAGATTGCGTATATAGCAAAACAAATTTTTTATTAAAAAACAATCATTATTTCCGATTATTAATACATTCCAATGTTAGGTCCCTCGACTCTGGCGTTATATATTGACGATACGTGTATGTTATGCTATACTCAGATAAATGTGCTCTCAACATAACCAACACTCTTCAGGAGCATATGAACCTCATTCTGGAGTATTTCCAGAAATGAAAAATAAAAATTAACAATAAGGCTCTGTTTATTACGCGTAAGTGGAGACAGAATCCGTCGAGAGTGAGAGTGGGTGATATGGTATCAAACTGGGAGGATAGCGTTAAATATTAGAATTAGCTGTGCCAAAATACTTCATCACCTCCAACCGCTATTCAGAAATAAAAATCTCATTGCTAAGAACAGGAAACTGATATACAACCAAATAATTCGTCCGTCACTTCTATAGGGCTGTGTAGTATTTAGCAAAGCTTCAAACACTACTATTCGCCAGCTAGAAATTGCACAAAGCCAAGATTGATCCGATCAAAAAGTACATAAAGAATAGAGCCCTGAAATTATTTGCGAAAACTGACAGACTTACCAAAACCGCGTTATTAAATCTCAGAATGGTTACAGGCTCCTCGGGGAAGTATACAGATCTGAGGTCAATTATTGCTTAGTTTGATGAAGTGATAAACAATAATCCAGTCAAAATGTAAAGAGGGGTTTTGAAAATACCTCGCAGTTAATAGAGAGTTAAACTGCTCAAGTGCACTGGCTCAAATAGCTTCAACATATATAGTTATATGTAACGTTATAAGCCCTTTCAACTGTACTTTAATTTTCTTCAATTATCATATACAATTTTTCGGCTTAACCATAGTGTTATTTGAAATATTGTCCTTGAATAACTGACATAAATGCATTTTACAGTTTTATTTGAGATTAAGGTTGATCAGGCAATATAGTTTTGTAGAGATCAGATATTACATGAATCAATGATACGTCAAAAGTACCTACTCATAAAGTTTTGATCTTCCTTGCATTTGTATTCATATTTTTTTTTACTACTTTATTGGTTCTATAGTTTCCATAGTTCTTGCTGAGGTTTCCACAACTTTAGCATGACGAAAACGTGAGTATTTTTATATATGCCATTTCTATTTGTTTGGCATCATAAGATAAGATTTGTCTGAATAAATTCAGAGTTGTCTCTGAATATATATATATATAAACTTTAATTAATTGTACATTTCTAGGATTTATTAGTTAATCCTTGCGTTATCGAAGTGTTATCTATTTGTAAATAACTTTAATACTTCGTTTTTTATAAAAAGATAACTAAAACTTAAATTCAATTTGTCAATTCATTTTTTGCTTACAAGTAACGTGAAATCGACAATGTCCGCGTACTTTTTTACAATGAAGTCAAATCAAAATTATGCACGGATCAATGCTTTGTCACAAAAAGATTTAAAAACAATCGAAATTCAAACCAAAATAGTAAATTTATCAATCAAATCTATTCCTATAAGTACAAAATTTAATAATCTTTATTCAATAATAGAAATATAAATGGTATTTCAGACTGCCTTGCAAAGTTGTTGTAACCGCAGCTACTAACACTTGATTCTTTTTTATTAATTTTATTTTTAAATTGCATAGTAACTTTTTAATTTAACAAAATTATTAAAATTTTACAATAGTCTGATATCAAAAATGTGAATGAATTTAGAAAATCTATAAAAGATTAATCCTACTGAATTTTTTTTTATTTTTTACAATTTAATATTGCGAGTAAAGTTATTAATATGTGTTATTATTATTAGATTATAAATAAATAAATGCCGTAGAAATTATATTTTTATATATTAACTATAGTATATAAAAATCTTTTTTCTGTAATAGTTATTCAATTCCAGTAAAATGAAAAAAAAGAAAAAAATTGTCTTTCACATTTTTTTAAATATATTTTATCTACTTTTTATAAATAAAATAAAATTTTCGTAATTGCTTGAAATGCGAAATACAAATTTAAAAATTTGCAAAAACTTTTAGTGCCACATTTCGTACTTCTTAAAAAGAACTTCGAAAAAAACTCCTAAGCAGATAGCTTGAAAAATGGCAAACAAAATACATAAAAATGTAACAAAATAGTAATAAAAGTTTTTATTAAGAAAGCGATAAAGCAGGAACCCAATTGCAGTTACTTGATATTGTATCTTTCAGCTTACAGGGCTTTACGGAAACTACTCAGTAGAGCAAAGGCATATCATTTTTTACTGATATTTAAATATTTTACAGCTGCCAATTCCCTTTTCGAATTGATTTCCATATTTTTCATCCATGCACATATTTTTTTATGCTTTATGCGATATAATAAACAAGAAAAATAAAATAAAATAAAATAAAATATAATAAAATAATATAAAATATATTTCCAGTAATATTTTTCAAAAGCTAACAAATTCACTCTTGGATTCCGTGTTGAAGCATGTCCCTGTAGTGCCCCACTTTCTGTAGTATATCCTCAGTACACAGACACTTATTTGCAAATGCTGCAAAATGCTTATACTTTTGCTCAAGCAAATTTCTCATATTTTATGTTATTATTTATTATATTATTATTGGTAAAAAATCAACTTAAAGATAAGCAGCACAGACAGAAATGGCGGCAGGCACATCCTGTATTGAAGGGAGTACATATTTAAATTGGAAGTAAACGTGTAAAGTCGCAATACACAATTCAATATGGAATTTTGAATTTCAATTTATTTTCTTCTCTTCTATTTACTTTTTAGTATATTTTTTCAACTTTTTTTTTATTTACACAAAGAAGTTCCATTATAAAAGTTAAAAAAAAAAGCATATTTTTGCATAATTTTAATGTGCTCAATTTACTAACATCAGCGATTTTGATAAGAAAAGTCATGAAAAATAAAAAAAAATAATACTAAAATAACTTATAATTTAATTAAATTTAAACAGCAACCAATAATATTTTTTAAATATTTAAAATTACATTGAATGTATGAGGTTTGTCCCCACAGATGAGAAAGTTTTTTAAAAATAATAAGAACAAAAATTTTTTTTCACGAAGCTTCACTGCAACAATGATGCAACGACTTAATGACAAATATTTTTATACAACATTTTGCTTTCATTAGCAAATGAATTTTTCCAAAATTATGAAAGCCATATGGTGTCAAACCAGGCCAATATGGGAAATTGAAATCCAATTTTTGTAAAAAAAATCGGTCTTATGCATCAATCAATAAGATAGCGTCTTAACAAGCAACAAACGGCAATTTCTCTTTGCATGGTATTCTGGTCAAATATGGCGAACACTTTGAAAGACCTATGTAATAATATTCATTACTGGTATGGTCAGGTACAGGTTTGCTTTGGAATTGCAAACCTTATCTTCTGTTTTGATATCTGAAACAAAAATTTAGGGGTTTGGATTGCCTAGTGCCTTTGACTCTCCTAATTTCTGTATAATATTAAAAAAAAAACTAAATTTCAGTACTAGTCATAATGTTCTACAGAACATATTTATCATAATTCATCTCATCTAATATAATACACACATTTTGGTATCTCAAGCATTCGGTCAAAATATGATAAATAGATGTTTTCTGGAACCTCTTTTCTAATTGCAAGTATTTAAAAAAAAGTGCATTGTTTGCTATCAAATTTACATTTAATTAAGTAAATAATATTTAATTAAATATTTATATAATATATTTATTATTAAATATTTATTTATAGTATTTATGTATTAAATGAATTATATTTATTTATTACTTAATTTTTATTTAATTAAATAGTTAAATTTGATGTTAGAAATATTTTATATTTTGAATTAACAATTTATTTTTAATATATATTTTTCATTTGTTGAATTTAGTTTCCGATCAAATTAAAATATATTTTTTTAAAAATTTGAAGAAATCTTTAATAAAGTCAATCAGTCATCTTTTTCTATCAAAATTCGAAATTATCCTGCTTGCTAAATCATTCATATTTTAACTCTCAAATATTCATTTCTTTAAGTTTTTGTCTTTGACTACATCGAATTCAAAATTATGGATTAACTACAACCTTTTGATATTTTCTACTACAGTCATAAGGCCCGGTCTATTTATGTCGTAAGGCTCTTTTAAATATTTTAATATTTAATATTTTATATATTATTAATAATTTTTTAAGAGGGAATTAATAATGAACATATAATGAACAAACTTACTTTTTTCAAAGACATCCAGTGAACTAAGTGTATACACATATGTACATATATTTGCGACTAATATATTCAAAATACAAGCCGAATAATCTTAATATGACCATAAAATCAAGGGTTTTTTCTTCTTTTGATACAAAATAAATTTTTTTTTATTCAAACCATTATTTTTTCTGGGTTGATTAAGAGCTAAGAAGAATTCAATCATCAAAAATATTTATATGTAATTAATTTAATTGACTGGTCCGCATTCCAAAATTCAAAACATCCAATTAATTAAGAATAATATTGTTTTTTCTAATTTATTAAAATTCGAAACTATTAATTGAAAAAACAAATTTGTGCCGCTTTTTTTTATTCAGTTTATTACAATAATATTGTTAATTAAAGTGTTATAAATCTATACATGGTATATCAGATATTAGGGATAATACTTTTTTATACAATAATTACAATAATAGTTCAGTATAGAAATATGAAGATACATCTACATTCCTTATTCAAAGCATCTGAAGTTATTAAATTAATCACACAAAAAATAAACAATTAATTAAAATTCATTTTATACTCTTTAAACTGTGTTCTTTAAACTGTGAATTTTCTAATTATTATCCTGCTTCTAATAATTTTAATTTCAGAAGCAGGAAAAAATGAGTTTCATTGATTTTTTAATTAAATTTGATTATTTTTGAATTATGCATTAAATGTAGACACACATATGGTATGTTCCAATTTCCTATAATTTTTTTGTTCCAGTTTTATGAAAATCATATTTATACTAAAAACAAAACAGCATCTGCATCTCAAATGTGATATATTTTACGTGCGTTTTTTAAATAATCATTTCCGGATACTTTGCACTCTGAAAGTTCATGAGTTGATATTTTAAATTAGGTTATTGCAAAGAAAGAATTACTATTAAAATTAAGAAAAACAAATGCAACAAACACTTTAAAATACAAGCTAAAATAAATTTTATAATTACATCTGTACATTTCAAAAAGTTTTTATAATTATTTGCCTCTGGGATATATCATGAAATAACATCTGCATGAGAACTGCAATTGCCTCAATTGTGAGTTTGAAATAATTTCAAATTATTTTTTTCCATCAACATTTTTATAGAGCAGTAAGTTAAACACTTTACTAACTCGTATTTACAGTTTAAACTAAAATGAGCAACAGGTAAAATCTCAATCTGCACCACACATCCATAAAGGGCGTAGGAGTCAGTGGTTGCACAAGACTATCCTCTATTCACAGCACCTGCTACATAATAAAATTTTAACATTACTTCCATTATTGCAGACAAGTCTGCAACGCTACTATGTATTATAGTATGCAGTAGACTGTGGAAAATGTGATGCCACCGTTTTTATGCAAGTTTCTATGCCATTAAGAATGAGGGAAAATTAAAAAAATATGGTGGCATTTTCTTGTTCTGTGTTGGTAACACTTTAATTGCAACACATTTCTTTCTACAACGCGGAGGTAGCGTGTTGCAACATATCCCATGTGGCATGTGTATGCATTAATGCCTTTCAGTAATCAGATTTCATAGAGGTTCCTGCTGAATGGTGCAACTTTGCTTAAGGATGCACTTGTCTAAAAGTCGCATAATATTGCGAAGATTTCGTAAAAAATTTTTTCATCTTAATTTGTAAAAATAAATTACGGAAGTGCTCTTAAACAACTGCGGAGTTCAAATTGTTTTGTGCTGAACTGCAATTTGAGTTTGTTGAGTTAAAGTTTGGTAATCACCGGTAAAAAGTTAAACCTCATTAAAATTTTATAAACAATTGAAGCGCGGTAATTAAATTAAAATTTAAGGACTTGAACTTTTAAAATTTAAATCGCAACATTTAAGCATTAACCAAATCATTATAGTAGTTTATTCATTTTAGTGGAAATGTCTACTTTTGGTTAACTCTAGAATATCGCTAAGAAAATTTTCACTCAAATTTTTTATAAATAAATAGGTATATATAAATATTGGTTTTAGCACATAAATGTGATCTTCTTTAGTAAATATGTATATACTTTCTAATTAAGTATATTTCCAAGAAGAAGACAGTAAGCAGTGTGAGCCAATATAATACAATTTGTAACCAATATTTTTAAAGAAAATAATTCAGTCCTTATATTAATAACAAACGACCTATAAAATCCTTTTTTCATATAACATCAACTGAAAATTATTCTGTCAACATATCTTTTTTTAATGCATTTGTGCAGTAAATAACATATGTGGAGTACCACATCTTGAGGCTATGAGTAGTAATTTTGAGTAGTCACATTTGGAGTACTATAAAACTAATTGACGATGTAAAAAAAATGGCACTAAATCAATAAAACAAATCAATTGATTATATTCAATTCATAAATTATGATGTAATTTATAATATAATAAATTGCAATATTTGTATAAAACTAGAGTCATTTAAAATAATTTAGCTTTTATAATCACACATTTCTCCTTTTAGAACAACGTTTTTAAAATAAGCAACGTTTCCTTTAATTTGTCAATTAATAAATTCCTATAGTTTAGGTCATTCACTAACAAAGTAAGTTTTATTTGATATTAAAAGCGAGGTATCATGCAGCACAGCTTAAAGGTTTTTACGCTTTATAATATAGATCATGCAGTAACTACAATATATGGTAAGCTGTTTATGTGCTCGAAAAAAACAGGATTCGTGTGACATAATCTTCTGCAGTGGTGTAGCTGATTTTGCTTAAAGGACGTGGTCGCATCTAAGACCGAAAAATTGAACTTGATTTTTGCTAGACTAGACTCGAAGGTACTAAGGAAGAATTTCACTATCCCATTATAATGCGCTATAAAAATATTAGTAATATTAGTAGTAAGGTTTTTAACAGACAAGAAACGCACAAGAAAATCAAAAATTCTTGGTTTTATAAGGAAGATGAGGAAGAACTCACTCCACATATGCTTTATTGACCAACGAATGCGTAATGTAGTTTAAATAAGCTGGAGTTTACTTTCGAAATGATCTTTGTCTGTCGCAAAAACAGCTCTAAAGGAACATCTTATTCTTTATTAAAATTAGTTTAAAACTCTAAGATATTCTTTTATCAACATAAAACGCCACTTGGTTAAATAGATTTCTGCCATTATCGTGATAATTAAACATATTAGTTAACCAATTTTACCGATTTTATTATTTGGTCGTATTAATAATAGATCGTTTATGACATTTCAACCAATTATTTCAATAACTAAGAAATTTCGCTGTGCAGAGATACGTATCTTCACTACTAAATTGACATTTGTTTTTTTTTTTGCTAAATCGATTGAAGTCATCATTTCCTTTGAAGAATATATGAGTTTTAAATGGTTTCCCCTTTACAGCACTATATATATTTTGATAAATTTAATCATTTTAAAGAGGATTTGAAAGTATAGAATTTCAAAACAATTCTTTTTGTTATTTGATATCTCTTAATGATTTTAGAAAACAAAAAATGAATTCAGTGTAAATGTAATAATGTTGCTCCCTCTTCATTTTAACAAAAACTTTATTGTCTGACAAAAGGTTCTCATTGCAATTGCATCACGTCTGAAATCCACTTCGGTTACAGTTTTCATTTCTCTATTCGGTTTTATTTGTCACGTCAATTTTGCTGAAGCTCTGCGGACGCTACATTTTTTAATAGTCACTACAATAAAAACGTTTTATCTTTGCTAGTGAAATGCGATTTTCAGGCATACAAGAAGTAAAAGGGAAAAACTATGACCAAAATATGAACGAAATGAATAACGAAAAAATGGGTGAAACCCATTAAATGATGGTCGAAATGTTACAACAACGTTGGAACGAATCTCGAATCTCAATTAAGAAATTGCTCAGCACAATTGCATTACTTCATAGTACTTTGAACTTTCAGTATCCTTTGTTTTCGTTTTAAGTTTTTTGTACTTCGGATGGTTTAGAGTGTGTCCTAAAGCAATATGTAAGCCACTCTATTGATATCAGGGTTTTGTAGGAGTTGTTGGTTTGTTGGTTGCTAAATTAATGAATGCACAATTATGAAATATGTCTATTTGCTTTTATTGAGAGTTCTGTGTACATACAACTAAATATAGTATTATACATTGCTTCACAATTAAAAATTATAGTGAGTAATTTATTTTATTTAAATCAGGTTTCTTACAAAACAGAAATTTAAAAATCTAGAGCTTAATAACTCAGTGATTAGTAGTTTTTAAAATTTTTCAATTTAAACTCGACACTTTTTTTTAGCTTAACTTCTACTTTTTAATAATTTTTCAAAAATAATATACGTGTTGGTTATAGTATTCTTTATTTAATCATATATATCATATATATTTAGATAGTATTGAGACAATATAGTGTAAGAAAAATATGACCTCATATCATACCATATTCTAACAGATTTTTAATTGCAATTACTCGTGCATAGGATGGTGCTTTGTTTTGATAAATTTTACGTTTTTCAAAGTGAAATAGTTTATTTGCTGTAATCTTTTGAAATAATATTAACCGCATTCTTTTTTCTTTATGAATCTGTCTTAGACTTATCTTATATATATAATTCTTCTGTACGTGTGTTGACAGTGAACTCCTCCTAAACGGCTGAACCGATTTTGATGAAATTTTTTGTGTGTGTTCAAGTGGATTCAAGGAAGGTTTAGATTCACAATTTGGCCAACTGGATAATGTCTTTTTAATTAATTTTTTATTTTTTTGGTATCCATATACTTTTATATTAGAAATTTAAAATTTATTCATGCTTACTTTGATTTGTTTAAAAAGTTTAAAATCTCTAAAATGAATCGTAAAACTGCCGTTGCATAGCTTAAGTGCATTTAAATTCCGCATTATAAATCGTTTGGCAACCGATCTATTAAACAATGATATGCAGCGCGAATTTCATTATAGCTCTGAAGATTTGGTTGAATTTGTTACAAGAAGCGAACAAATCTTAACGCACCAACAAAAGGTCATTTATGATCGGGTTTCGAACGCAATTGCGGCAAAAGAAGGCGGCTTTTTTTCTTAGATGCACCAGATGGAACTGGAAAAACTTTCTTAATTTTAATCATTCTTGCAAAGGTTAGAATGCAAGGAAATATCGCTTTAGCACTTGCATCATCTGGAATCGTTGCGACATTGTTAGATGGTAGTAGAACAGCCCATTCGGCACTAAAGTTGCCACTAAACATACATTCATGTGAAAATGAGGTATGCAATATTAAAAAACATCTAAATATGGCTCAAGTACTTCAAAAATGTCACATCATTGTTTGGGATGAATGCACAATGTCACATAAATATTCATTGGAAGCATTAAATGAACACTTAAAGATTTAAATGCCAACTATAGACTTTTTGGAGGCGCTTTAATTGAAAATCAATGCTTGCCTTAAATCATCCATTTTGTGGCGAAGTGTCCATATATTGCGACTTACCGAAAACATGCGTGTTGGACTACAGAGCGATTTAGCTGCAGAACTGTTTGCCAAACAATTGCTGGATATTGGTAACGGAAACGTAAGTCTTCATGAAAATACGCACTTTATTAAATTGCCAGAAAATGTTTATAAAATTGTTAATTCGGAAGAGGAGTTAATAGAAAACGTATTTCTTAACATATATCAAAATTATCAGAACCATCAATGGCTTCAAAGTAGAGCGATTCTGGCTGCCAAGAACTTAGATGTCGATGAAATCAATTTCAAAATTCAAGCTAAGCCTTCTGATCTATATATATACGTACAAAATGGCCTAACAAAAAATATTGTTCATGATTTAGCTTTAAGTTAACATTATAGCCCACAATAAAACTGTTAATATAATATTAAAAAAAACCTTTTTTCATGTAAAATGTAGTGCTTATAAGGATTGGAAGTTACATGAAAATATTTGCAACATAAGTAATGCATGTGGACTTTTTGTAGTTCAAAAGAAAAAATCAATTCAAAATAATTTTAGCATTAAAATGCTAAAGGTTAAGTTGAATAACAACAAATATTATAACTCAGCTGAGCCAGGAAAATTAATTGCAAGGGGAAACAACGTTCGCCGGGTCAGCTAGTATATATATATATATATGATTTTTTCAAATTTAGTACAAATTGTTTATATGTACAGTATTAAAAGCCCAACCTTAATACTTTAATAAAACGAGTTTTTAGCACAATGACTTTTTACAATCGTAATATCGTTATTATGCTTGCTTGGAGTTATGTTATACAAACAGTCATGGTCATATCAAATGTAAAATTGTTGGTGTTGTGTAAATGAAAAATTTGAGAATCAGAAAAGAGGAAGAGAAGAAGAGGAATTTTGTTAAATTTGGTCAAAATGATCAGTCTTTTTCTGTCTCATCATGTTGGTCATTGTTGCTAGTAATAAATATCAGAATTAGACCACAAATGTTTAATTTACCTTTTAAATTTAGACGCAACCGAAAAGTATCAAAATAGAGGTAAAAGGACGAAATGGACAAATGTGATATGACTCCCTTTACAACACACTAATTGGTCATGACCACAACAAGCGTAAGAGTGTTTGACCATTGATCATGTGACCATAAGTTTAATGTGATTTTCATAAAGATTTCTTTAATAATAAAATTTAATTTTGACTAAAAAAATTTTATATAATCTTTGTCTCTTTTTCGAAACCTTATTTTATCGCCTAACGGGGGTGCAACGTTGCTTAGTGTGTCAAGAGCTGTTAAAACCAAATAAGAATACCAGATGAGCTGGAGAGTCCATAACTGAGTTACTGAATATTTATCACTTAATTTAAAAAAAATTATTTCACGTGACGACAGTCTTTTAAGTTTATTTACCATTAATTTCTTAAACAATCATGATGTAGCCTGTTATTATGATAAAACTTTACCGCAAGAACCGACCTGCTCAACTCTTTATGTCTCTAGCTAAAACTCCATATAAGCCAGGACCCCAAATTAAAAAAAACCGACACACTATCTGATCCAGTAATGGAATATCCAACGCAAAATACAAACTCTAATAATACCCAACCAATCCTTAGATTGTCCCATAAAGCATCGGGTCATTTAAATACTCTGGGCACATTACCTTCCTCACATTTTTGGCGAATGCTAGATTACAAACTATGAAAATAATTATTTTAAATGTTGTCAATCGTACATTTTACTTGTAGCTCTTTTCAGACCACATATTCTGTGATTTATAAAGAAACATAATTTCTATTTCGCAAACAAACATTTTGCTTAGTGAACAATAGATTTTAAAGTAACCTATAAAATTGTTAGTTTTTGATGGTAAGTTGCTAAGATATTTTTATTTGTTTAATTCATATATATATCTTTTAAAAATATATAAACAGTGATTAAAAATTAGTGCGCAATCATATTATTCATACAGAAATACATCTACTTTTAAGTCTATAAAATTTTATTATAAGATTAATTTTATCTACTTTGCTTCTCTTTATTTTAGCAAAACTATAACTATCACATAATGCAAAAACCTCATACAAACTTAAAGTCCAACTTCTACATAAATCAAAATGGATTCCAAGAACCAAACGTGATTTTCACTTAAAAGGGTTTAAAAAATACTATCCTGCACTTATTTCCAACCAAACAAAAGAAAAACCACAAAGTTAAAATTTGCTGGCACTATATAAAATTGTTATATATAATTTAGATGAGAAATATTTGGTCCCTTAAAAACGATTTCAACGTTTAAATCAAAAGAGTTCCCAAATTGAAAAACTCAACCAAAAAGGCACTTTAAGCAAACCTCCACAAAATGCACAACTGCAAACAAATTTGGCTATTCGTCTTTAGCTGGTATATGCTATATCCTTTTAGCACAGACTCAACACCACTACCAGTTTCAGCTATAAATTCCGCAGAGCATAGTCATACTGCACCCTGTCCACATGAAAGCATAGCCGAACTCATCAAAACAAGTCCTGTGATAGTTAAAGCATTGGGAGCGCGTGTATTCACCGACGATGACTTAAGTGTGTTGCAGATGGTCAGGGGTGAGCAGGATAACTGGCAAAATGGGCAAAATAATTTCTTAACGTCAGCAACACTTGACTCGACAGTAAAAGTACAATCCGCAGCGACCCCAACAACAACGAGAGCATCAACGGCGTCAGCAGCATTGCATAACAAAAATTCTGCTGGTGACAATAGCTATAATAACAACAACAGCAAGAGAAACATGCCAACAACGGAAGTAGAGTCCATTTTAATAACATTAACACCGGAAACAATATACAAAGGGGCCTCGTTGCTTAAAATGACACCGGGTGCGGAAAATGCACCACGGAACAATCTTGGTAGTAGTAGCAGTAGCAATGGCTATGGCAACCAAGCAGAGTCAGCATATCAATATGAGGGGTAAGTGCAAAACCGTAGTTATTAAGCATATTATATTGTACAGGATGCCAAGGAGCAATCCTTGCCAAATATCCAAGAGATTTATCTGTGCGCCAAAGTAGCTTTCCTGCGAAATAATAACAATTTTATTATTAAAAATTTAAAAAAGTTGATCAACTTATTTGGACTTGTTCACTTCACTTCTGTGGAGCTAAAGACTTTTAAGTGTAAAATTTAATCAAAAATATTCGAGAACTCAATTCTGTTGATTAATCAAAAAATATAAATATTCATGAAAATATCTGTAAATTGCATTTATTGAATTTAATTTGTTATTTAAAAAAATTTAATTAAATTAAAATGTGCATAAAAATATGTTTTCAGTAAACGCTACTAAAATTAACTGCCTTAATTAAATAGCATTGTTTAAATATTAATTACAATTTTCATTAATTATTGTTTAATTAATATTATTCAATGCAGAAATAATTATTTATGTTAAAAATCCGCTTCAGTGAAACCAACTTCACAGCTGCTGTATTAATCGGGATACTTCTTGTATCTAACAAGCTGCACACACTTATTAATTTTATGCTTAAAAGCATTTAAGTTTGCCATGGCGTACGTATAATCAGGATTTCATACTCACACCACTCGGCAAATTAACAGGGAATTGCAGAATATGCATAATAATGTCATCAGTATTAAATTTGTATATCCAAGGCCCTGTGTAAATCTGCTTTGCGCACTAAATGCATCATGCATTATGCACAACGCAGCTTCATTCAGCTGCAACTGATTTATGACAAATATTAAAAATCATTATGCCGCACAAATTGCTTTAAAATAATTTATTTATGAAAAGCTTTTAATTATTTATAAATTAACGTACTTGTACACAAATTTGTTGCCACCTATAATACGGATATAGTTATTTTTGCTTTTCTGCATTTTATATTTACTTGATGCTTGTGTCCTGGCTGCGCTTGTGGCCGTTCATTTATTATTGCAGTCAATTAAATGCAACCCTTGAGCCCTTAGCCTGTTTCGATGGAAATGTGCTGAAAATGTTGCCAACTGAATTAATTGCTTTTGGCAAATTGATAACTGTCCAACAGCAACAGCAACAGCTACAACAAGGACAACAAAGTCAAAGCCAAGAGCGTTCCGGACAAAAGGATATTTTACGCATCAGCATAAACGGATTGCATCGGTGGAGTCCACAATTTGAAAATCACATCTGGAAACATTTGGGTAAGCTTATATTAATTAAATAAAAGCTGCTAAAAGTCACACATGCGAATATATGATATATAAAATAAAAAAAAAAATGTGCAATACATGAGATATTTAATTTTGTTATATATTAGAAAAACTACAATATGATTTTTGTTTTGAGAGATGCATTTAATTAGTGATTAATTATTAAGAAGTGCTTACAAGAATTACATTATACTCAATCTGCAATTTTTCCAAAACGGAATATAATGCGTATAAATAATTATATCGCAGAGTAAAGTTTAGAAATGAAAAAATGAAATACAGCTCTAGAAAATTTTTCTATAAATTTAAATTTTCTAACTAAAGATTTATGGTAGAGTATCAATTGACTCATGGATTTCAATATCACCAGGCACCCAATCTATCAAAATTCTAGCATGCATCCTTAACATGCATCCTTAAAACAACAGCAACATTTACTTAAGCATATATATATATATATATATAATAATGAATCTATTTTTATATAATAACATATATGTACGTACCATAAATGAATTGAAAATATTAGGCTGCATGTGTTTACTTCATGAAAATTTGAAAGTTATATTTCAAATAAATGAAATTGTTTACAAGTAAAAAAAAAGCTTATTGCATTTAAGTATGACAACACTTTGTTGAACTTTATTTTACCAAACAATAGCCTTAAGACAGTTTTGGGATTAAGGCATAAGGTTCTACTGTGGAAACTACTATGAGTCCACATGACTTGAGTAGCTCTGCCATTCATATTTCCTAGGAGTCGATTTATCTAATGTAATATCCATATATTTAAGCTTCTGTGTGAACTCTGTGAGCTGTGTCCCATTCAATTCTTTTTCGAATTAATATTATACACTATTTAAAAAATTTGTCCTAGGCCAGTTACATTAGTGACAGTGGTATCACATTACAAGTATCAATGATTACCAAGTAATCTGTATAATTGCCTGAATGTTCCAATTTAACAAGCAGTTCTTCGACTACAAGCATTCATAGTAATGGTGAGAGAATCCCACCTCGAAAACAGCTCTGTACAGCACTGATGCTGACAGTAGTCTTAAAAATATAGAACGTTCCTAGGAACAATTAAGAATATAAGTTAAGAATATTAGTTCCTATCACATAACATTATAATTCTCTATACATTCTTCTAATAATATTGAATTAACATTTACCGATAACGTTTTGACCTATTAACATAGCAATCTCATTTATGTTAAATTATAATACTTCAATAGTTTCTCACCTGTGCTATAATAATTTTGCTCTTATTGAGAACCTAAACATTACTAACTCGATTAGAAAATACTGCTTTCTAAATCATTCTAGGTTCTTTAATTTACCAAAAATTTTGTTAGTTGGAAAAGATGAATATGCATTCTTCTGATCAAGTAAGAAGGAATGTATCTTTAGGCTCTGTCTTTGCCAATTAGTTTTATTCTTACATTTCAGAGTAAACAGTATTCAATAACTTGTGGTTTTTAACAAAAAATATTTCTGATTTAACAAGACAAATGCCAGTAGATCCACATATTTCTGTATTTACATAATTTGAATTTATAGCCTGCTAATTGGTATTATTACTGAACAACATAAATAGCTCGTTTGTCATTCCGAAATTTGAACCGACATATTGTTTTTTCTCTCATACTCACTCTCATTTTTATAATTTGCATTGAAAACAACAATAGTTTACTCATGCTGTACCCGAAACACTCTACATAACATGGCCCTAAGTTAAAATATGGAAATTTATATGGTACTGTAAGTTTATATTTGATGAGGAACTATTTCTTAAGAAAAGCCTAATAGTTGATAATAATAATTTCATTTTTTTGAAATGATAACCACAACAATTATTCAATTAGATATATATCGCACGTGTATTTCTGTATTCAACCTATACAATATCTACAGTATACAGTTACGTACACATAATTTTCATTAAATTTTATCTAACAATAATCATTCAATTTCATTAAGATAAGTAAATACAAGTAACTTCATCTCTTTAAAGTGTTACATGAATACAGCTTCTTCTGCTACTTAGAGAGTTATAGTCTAGAATTTCTTGTCTGCCCCAAGTTTTTATTACTCGCTATTAGGTATTTTGTTTGGCCACAATATACGAAAATACTACTTTGAAACTTGGTGGGAGATACATTCCAGCATTAACAGCCATGGTAGTTGAAATATAATATAAGTTCTTAATAGTTTTATTTGCAAATCATTTGTAAAGGACCCTGTTTTTAAATTTGATATGGGTGAGTTATTTACTTACATCAGTTTTTTGCTATGTTGCTATGTGATTGCTATGGGAGTCAGGTGTAGTGCCTTTGCTTTATTATATCAACGTTGCAGTTATAAAAAAAATTATGCTATTATCACTTAAATATAAAATGTTTAGTTTCAATGGTTCTTACCATTCATAAGATTACATTTTTCCAGTAGATTTATTATATTTTCGTCCTTAGAACTGCATCAATGTCAAACATTTTTTATATCTGAATGTGATCTCTGAGTGGATTAAACACTTTTTGGGTTCTTAAGAGCTAAAAATTTTCATTCAAATTAAAGCTGCAAAATAGTTACAAAGAAGTGTTGGCTATAGAGACTTTATTCTGTCACAATTAAAAAATTTAAATTGCAAGTAGAATTGGTGTCTTATTCTGTCACAATTAAAAAATTTAAATTGCAAGTAGAATTGGTGTCTCGTGTTAGTAGTCGTACTTCAATCCCGCTTTTGATAGCAGTTAGACTGCAAACTACAATGTACTATTAATTATTATCTTTCTAAACTTTAAAAGTTACATACTAGTAATGGACTATTTCAATTTAATCATCTATTAAACCGTGATTAATAATCAATAAACTAGCAGAATTGTTTATATGTTTTAAAAAAATGTTTTTATAAGTTTTAATTATAGAATTTTTATGATTTAACCCCTAATCAAAAATAAATTTAATCCAAACAATAGTACTAACAGGAAATTGTAGGTTGCATTAACACTTTAAGTACTGAGAGTCTGCACAGTACTAATGTGAAGAAAATGAAATATCTAAGTGGCTATTTTATATCGGCTGAATTAATGATTTGGTAAAGCCTTTACTTAGTACTACACAAATTATAGAAGAAAAATACTCTAACAAGGATTTAGAGTAGGGGGTCCAATAGAACAATATAACTCTAAGTCATAGTTTTTTAAATTCCCCAATATTATAATTATTATAATAATAATTTGTTATATTCTCTCGAGGCACTTAATATTTTAAAGCTTAAATATACGATTGTAATTTCAGTGTTTGAGCTATAAAATTTTATTTCATTTAAACTAATTTAATTTTTGCTAAATATTCACTCGAAGTGAAATATTAGCTTTTCAAATAACAAACCGAAAACATATATGTTTACGGTAATAGTTTAGTAATTATTTTATTAAACTTTCTCAAATAGAATTAGAAAATGTTTTTAAACTGATTTAGTCTTTTGATGGGAATTAGAAGCTGCATAAATATGAATTTATGAAACCAATTCAAATGTTAATTCAAGTGTATTTAACCAAAAGGCAACCAATATTTGTGCAATTAAATATAAAATGTCCACATTATAATTAAGCAAATAAACATTCAAAAATTCTTTTTATCAATGTTTATGAAAATTTGGAAATCGACGACAAAAGTTTGCAAACCAATTCATTTGAATTCAGGGCAGGATGTAATTATGAACCTGGAATTGTATCTATGTTGATATTTACATAATTAGTAAGCTTATATGCGTGCGAGCGTGTTTGTAATATACAAATTTCAAAATTTATTATTTTATGTTAATTGCTTGTGTATTTGAGATTTATATTTTCGAGTTTATTTATAAAAGAACTGAAGTGATTGCTACAGGATGTTGACTTATAAGGCGTAGGTGTTATTTAAATACTCTACTATGATTGCGAAAGAAAATTTAAATTTAAATTATTTATTTACATTTCTCAGAGTGTGTAAATATAGTACGATTCATTGTACGATTCAATAAATGATTCGTTATCCTCTTGAAAATATTTTACATGACGCTGTTGTTTCATCAAACGGTATGAATATTAATTGAATTCACACATTAGAATCGAATAACAGCTCAAGTGGCTCAACAATATCGCATGAATTATTGAATAAACAAAATAACTCGGTTATAAATTAATAATGTGGTATGCTGCTTTTATTCTGATATAATCAGTTTGTTAATTGCATCGCTCATTATTTTAAATCATTCATTGTTTTCATAAAAACAACAACATTTGCGTGCTTTTGATTCGCAAATGTGATTAAAAATTTGACTACAGATTGATAAAAGCTGACAAAGATATTTTCTATTAAATGCAATTATCTCGCGTGAAAAGTTATCGGATATTTATTTAGTTTAGATTAATTTAAATCAAACAATTACATTAATTAAACAGAAAATAGTATCAATTTGTGTGATATAATTCTTGGATTAGTCAAGCAATTGACACCAACTAGGTGGTAAATCGATTCCCTCATCGTGGATTACACGATTACAATTTGGAATGAAAATGAGTTAGTCAACATTAAAAACAGTTATTTAATAGAGATATGAACTTTAAAGGCATAGATTAAATAATTATTAAATTATCACCATCGTGTCGTGGTATAAATAATGGCTCCCTACATTCACCACTGATATGGCAATGAAAACACATTAGCATTTAATTAAATTGTTTGAATTATAACTCCATTGGAAACTATAAAAAATATGAAAGTTGAATAAAAAAAAAACTTTTGTAACTAAAATGATTATATTGATAATTATATGTGATTACATGATAACTTAAAATGATAATACATCAGAAATATTATTGGAATGAAACTTGAGCATCGAAACTTTGAATTTGGGCATTGAAAGTATGTGCAGCCTTGGCTACTTGTGAAAAAACACGATTAGTCATCATTACTCATTTGACAAACATGAGTTCTAAGCCTAGTACTTACAGTACAACAAATTATGTAGGGACTATAAACTAATTAAATAAAAATTCGAACATTTTCTAAGACAACACTGTTTCCAGTATTGTATGGTCAGCCAAATTTTAAAAATACATCACTTTTTTGTTGTTGCTTCTTTATTACTGTTCGAACTCTTGAAATTTTTATTAATATAATCTGGTAAATAATTTGATGGCATTTGTTTTTTAAATACAATTTTCGACATATATCTGCCGCGGCTACGAGTTATATGGTCCATTCGATCTGTCCAATTTTTGACTATTTCTTTGCAATAAATGTGAGAGGCGTTAAATAAAACAATGCACGAACGAGAGGATCAGTTAACAGGGCCACTTCTGGAAATAAACTTGTTAACAAATTGATTTCGCAATAAATTGATTGTTAAGCGCGTTGTAGGTATGGTCTTGCTGGAACCAATTATCGTCGATGTTTGATGAATGACTGATTAATTTTTAAAAACACACATACAGTCAGCACAGTCAATACAAATTGCCATTTTCAAATTGACAATTAGTTTTTTATAACTCTATAATTCAGTATTCCGAGAAAGTTATAGATTTAATTAAGGCTGATAGTAAGCAGAGTACTTCGGTCTTCTGCTATTCCTGCATATCTTTAAGTTTTAAAGTACTACCAATGTGTACCCACAGTATTGCAATAAGCTATAATTTAAGCTTACGTGGTCTTTTAGTACACAAGGACACCACTCCAATTTAACACAACTTGTGACTTTATTGAGAAAAGGTTTAATCAAACATACGTGCCCAGTTTTATTCAAAACTGTCAACACATGAAAGCAAAATAATACTAGTTATAGTAGTCATACTAGTATATATTATAGTATATTATAGTAATACTTGTCAATAATACTAGTTAAACATTTATTTTAATATTTTTGTATTATTCGTCTAGTAATTGTTGTTGATAAGTTTTAAAAAGATATCGAAGTTTAAACAAATACTTTAGTTGGATTTCTTATTATTTCTAATTACCTATTAAGCCTCAAAGGAAAAAGCTTACATACCTCCTTTGTATAAAACTTAATATACATACTTTTAGTCGTATTAAAGTGTTTTCACAGAATTAAAATAATTTCACCTTGAATTGAATAAAATTTTATATACAAGTGAAAAGAAATAGTATTGAGATTATATATCTATTTCCTAGTACGTGTGTTGACATAAAATGTGATTTTATTCTTAATAGCAACACAAAAGTATTATGTTCTATAAAAATTTACCACAAACACATTCACTTATGGATGATGAACATTCTAAGCAGCAATAGCAGTAAGTAAAAGTGCAACGAAGCAACGATGGCACTAATAGGGTTAAGAGTGCATTTTACTTGTCAATACTTGTACAGATTAAAGAACATAAAAGTAGCAAAAACCAGCTACATATTAAGAGGTATATGTATATTTACATGAAAAATCTCTTTAAGGCAGATTTTGCTAAACATATTTGCCTTTTACTTCAATTTTTGAGTCTTATTTTATTGATTGTATGTGTAAGACTTCAAATGAAATTATTTTGCATTGGCAATACTTTTTAAATGAAATTCTTTGCAAGTTTTATAAAATCCATTATACAGTATAATGTTATATTGTACTGATTATTTGAAATCAAAAGTGATACTAAGCAAAATATGTACTATAGACTTTAAAAAAATTTAATAAATTTTATATATAATATTAAAAAAATATAAGAAGATTTAGGTCTAGATGAAATATTCTTTCAATAATTTGACATTTTCGTGCAATTTGGTACTTTTGTACTTTGAATACTTGTGCACTGTGCTTTGATATAAATATACGATTCAATATGAAATAAATTATAACACATAACCCAAGTAGCTTTCTTTTAAGCATTCTGTTTAAAACTGTAACAATCCATATTCATTAATTTAATAGCCAACAATTTATATTTTCATAGATTATTTCTTCTAATTGAATTTGTAAAAAATTATATTTATATAGTTGTATATAGAGATATGCATCATCCTATTCTATCATCCTTGTTTGAAAGCTCCTAAAGCACATCAATTGTATAAATTTCCTCAATGTCTCAACATCTTTAGAACTAACTGCCTTTAGTAGAAAAACTAGGTATGCATTCACATTCACACTAAACAAAAAAAATTTAAAAGTTTTGAAATACTTTAAAAATCACTATTGTTGAAAACATTCCTAGCCTTATTGGTGCATTAAAATTAAAGAATAAAAATGGCGCCATATCATATTTCCCCTTAATTGATATAATTCCCTGGCAATTACAATTTACCGCATTCCAATACCTCAGTCAGATTCACTAATATTTAGGACTTAGGTACATAATTTACTATATTTATGTATTTTAAAATAATGATAAATGCACCATATTTTAGTAATAAAATTAAAACATCCCACGTCAAGGTAATTTTTCTCTAGTTCTAGTTTTAATAATAAAGTTTGAACTTTATGCGAAAAAGCATGATCGATAACTAGTTTCTCAGTCTAAATATGTAGATATAAAATCGGATTATTTACTTGTTTCTTCACTAAATAATACCTCTATTCCAATAGAATGAGATCGGGAATCAAAAACTGAGACTGAGACTGAGCGCAATAGGTTTTATTGATCGTAATTTGTCTTTGTCTCTTCTACTTTTTGACTTACAGTAACTTTCTTCAAAACTTATTTGTTGATGTACTTTACTTCAATACTATATATTTTACTATTCATGTATCAAATTGTTTTGAAAATATTAATTTAACAAAATTCCGTTTAAATTCTTTATGCCTTAATAAAAATTGTATGCATAAATTTCAATTTTCATAATTTTTATTGCCATTTCATTTCATGCTCGGACAAAAATGGTTCTGCCAACTGTTACCCGAAATCCATTTATGTGTTGCTTACACACCCAACACATCGTTCGCGTTACCATAATATAAACATTATCTGCAGGCTGGGATGATTGGAGTGATTTCACGCTTTGTAGCGTTACATGCGGTAAAGGTGTGCAGCAGCGATTTCGACGTTGTCTCCTGGATAATCCAATGATGAACTTAAACATGAATATGAATTTAAACGCAGTTGTTGATGATGATGATGACGACGATGTTGTTATTGATGGTGATGTTGAAGCTGATGAAGTGGCCCGTGATGCTTATGCTACACAAAATGGTATTATCAATGAAATGGAGACAGAAATTGACTTTACGCAAATGGAAAGTGACAAAAGTGTTGTCAATGTGCCGACAACAAAAGATGCACAAACTGATATTGAAATTATAGCAGCAAACGATGCTGACAGCAGCAATACTTTGCAGCTGCATGGCATGAAGGAAATTAAAATTGTTCCCACTATTAATGCAATTGATAACATGAGTGATGTCGCTTTGTTGTCACAACAGCAGACGGATCGAAGTACAACGAATAACAGCAACAATATTTCTCCAGTTGCTGTGAGTGATGTTAATAATGAAGATACTGAACATAATATGCTGTATGTTGTTGCAAATAAGTTAAATGAGTTTAATGAAAACTTACAATACGCAAATTCAAAAACTTTGACCACATCAGCGAAAAATATTAATAAAAAAAATCAATTGCAAGGAAAAAAATCTGAGAAAGACTTTCAGAAGCCATCCAAGAAGCACCGCAGCAGAAAGTCAACAAAAACTTTCTCGACTTTATTCTGCGAAGGTTACAATATCGAACAACGGAATTGCAACACTTTTGAATGCCGTGGTAAGTCAACTATTTTAACTAATTTTTCATTTTCATTGAAAATTTCAGCTTTTTTGTTAAACTTCTTTTTTATTATTTTATATGAAATCAAAACTCGAAGTTAAACTTTTCATCAATTTTCATTTCTCATAAATTTATTCATTTTCTGACATTTCCACCATTTCCTGTGTTACTTTAGAATTTTCAATGCATGTTGAATGCTCAAATGTTTACTTTTCATTTCAATGCTGAACATGGTATTCATTTCGATTTCGATTTCCATTTCCAGATGACATAAACGACTTATTAAAATTTTATAAAAAGTTTCCAATGTTCGATGACATAAGCGCTGCGACAATGCCATTGGCAACTGATATCAATACATCCACAACAATTGCTGCAGCTTCAATTGGAGCAGCTGCAATGTCTACCGATACAGTTGTAGCGACAGCAACAACAACCTCGAGCATTGGCTTCGGTACTATTAATGCTGCTGTTAGTTTAAATGCCATGCCGTCATCAACACCTTCCAATATGGGATATGTCAAGAGTTGGCACAATGCATTAAATTTCACGCTCATGACCACACTAAGGGCTAAGGTAAGACATAAAATTTATTTGTACTCATATATGGAAAGTCTGTTGTTTTTTTATGTACAATATAGCCTACGACTTCAGTAGAATAGGTGCCTTAAACTGCACCTCTCTCAAGTATACGAACATTACATTCAATAAAAACAATCAAATTGTAATCTAAAATAGATTAAGGTACAACGGTAGCAAATAGATGTCGCTGTACTATCACAAGAAGTACTGAATTTCCTCTTGCAGATACAATCCCTAACGCAGTTGATCGACGTCTTTTTTTTGAACAACATTTTGAACTCTGGACCCAGCTTAAATATTTATTTTCACTGATATAGTTTTTACTATTCTTACTATTATCTTCAACCATATTGTTATTGTATGATTCATTTGTTATTTGCTTGTGATGCTTCCAATGAATAAAAAGGACTTCAATCCGAGCAATTGCAACGGCACATTTTCCATTTACTTATTTAATTATTAATAATTCTTTTATAATAATTTCAAGTGTTCGAAATAATACAATTACTTCGATGAATAACAATCATCTATAAAAGGACTTTAGGATGAAATGAAGTGGTCCATCTTTGAAATAAATGTAGATGGGTGCTTGTTTAGATCAAAGCATTTTAAACAAGCATCCATAGTAAATTTATTTTTCGATCGCCAAGATTTTTCTCGCTTCTCATTCTTGACATTAATAAATATAAAGCAAGGATGATAGGTATTCTTCCATTAAGTTCTTTATGTTTCTAAATTTATAATTATTCCTTCAAATACAAATTCTAATTGAAGAACTCTTATAACCACTAACAGAATGCAGTCATTTCAATATTTTGCCACAATGGATGAGTTATGAAAATATTCTTTTATTTTATGTAAAGATATCATTGAAATAATAGTAATAACTTGAAGTAAAAAGTTTAAACCTCTAAAAAAAGTTAATTGAATTCCAAAATAATAACCAGCAAATTATTTACAAATGATTCGTTTTTTTAACTTTTAGTCTTATTCTCGGCTCTTTAACACAAAAACTGTGCCATTGTGCTCAATCAATTTGCATGCCTTAATAAAGTTAATGTTCTTAAGGGTAATTAAAAGTGTTCAATTACAACGAAAGCTGTTAAAACAGTTTTAATTTACATAAATAAGTAGAGCCCGAGCAAGGCTGCGTCCCGAAAATATCAGGCGGCTCTGTCGAGAATCTCAACAGTAATAAAAGCGGCTGACAATGAAAACCAATTAAAATATTTTCCATTAACAGAAATAAAAGTACATAAAAAATATATAAAAAATATAGAAAAAGTTTCATAAAAAAAATTAAAATTGTTTTCCTCAACGGAAACAAAAATCAAGCATTAATTCTGCGTACAATAAAAATCCAAACTGATTGCTTCTGCAAAAAATTAAAATATATCCTGTCATTTTTGTATATTACAAGCATAATTCTTTTGTTTGAGGAAGGTTTCAAAGCGCTTTTTGTTATGTATTTTTGTGTATGCAAATTTATTTTTTATTTAAATTTATTTTTTTCTCACAGAACGACAGCAAGACCACAGCAACAATTTTTTCCATACGCAACACAACACACAATTTATACTTGGAGTCGTGCAAGGACGGTTTGCGTCTATATTTGGAACGTGATAACACCACCGAAATGCTACCTGTGAAATTCAATTTATACGATTATCGCTGGCATCAAGTAGCCATCAGGTGAGTAGCATAGACAAAAATTGCTGTATTTTGGAATTTTAATATTTTTAAATTAAATTGTTTTGCTGTTAGTGTTTCCTATTTGTGGTATGGGATGACACTGCTTTGATATTGGAGACAGTAAGGTTAGGGACTAGGGACTAGGGATTTAAAATTAAAATTTATTACAAGTTAATTTAAGTAATAAATTTCATAAATAAGTGTGATTGTATAGATATAATCATATATAAAACTTTGGAATAATAAAAACAAATTTAGTAATAGCAGTTCTACTGTTATTTATTCTATAACTTTTACTAACATATTTACTGTTCATATTGTTTCAGGGATATACCTAGTTTCTTATAGCTCTTTTTGTTCTGTTAATGATAATGGATCTTCTGAATTTTATTGGATACTTTAGATTTCTTTTTTTCTTAGCTATCATACGTGTACCTCAATATTATTTTACTGATTTATTATATATCCATATGTTTGCATCTATTAACAGGTTGGTTTAATTTTACAGATTTATGAGAAAAGAATTTCATAACATATTTGTTAAATAAACCTGTGTATCGCGCACTACGTCTACACTGGCTAGACTTTAGCAAGTTTTCTGCATATACCCTTACGTTTTGACTAATACATACAAATTTTTCTTTGCTGACAAAATTCTAAAATATAGTATCTTTTAATTAAAATATAAAGATTTTGGTAAAGTTTAGTCATTGTGAACACTAAGTTATATATTATTATAGTTTTAATTCCTCTGCTTATGAATATCTGTACACCCTACGTACCATAAAGCATTCGGAAATTTTTTTAATGATTCGTTTTGACACATTTGTAATTCATTTATTAGCTGCGTTTCAGCAAATAATGATCTGATTCACTTACTCGCAAAACAATAACAACGCGATGAACTAGTAATTAATCTGATTCACGTCTTATGGTAGTTTAATGTGCAGTAACACCCGCAGCTTCTCAAATCCGTTCCTTCAGTGTAGTTTCATTAACGGCACATTAACGGTTGCTTAATAAATGAACCTCGTTTTGTAAGGTTCTCTGTTGAAAAGATAATACTCATAATTCATGAGATCTAAAACTCAAAACT
>NC_051847.1:121431127-121450547 GCF_002237135.1 Teleopsis dalmanni
CATACATTAAACCAGATTAAAAATGTTTTTTCATTTATTTTCACATACTTATATCTTTCAATTCAGTTATTTAGCAAAATAAAGTTCATAATTTTGCAACAACAACAATTTTTGTTAAATTTTCTGAAGCACAAACTACCAGTCCTGCGTGAAAGGATAATGCAGTATCATTTGTAATCATACCTCTGGCCTGTTAGTTGAGCTGTCACTTTTAATATAATCCCAACATTCCGAACTACACTTTTATACTTTAACACTCAACAAATTCTGGCACAAGCAAAAATGCCCCCAAGCAGAAATGTATCTGGACGCACACTTACTCAAACCTAAAGGAGGATCTGTTACCTCCTTTTTGGAAGGATTTGTCCATTTAAATGTGCATTAAACACTGAGTTTTCTGTTTATTTTTTGACATAACTGAGTTGTGGCTCCACATATGGTTTTGTGTTGTTCAATTAACACTTTCTCCACTTTCTCTTTGCTTTCTTTTGTTTATTGCAAAATATTTAAATGAAGTTGAGTGAATGAGTGAAACCACAAAATTCTTTCACCTCAATTAAAATTATTTAAAAAAGTTTTGCTGTAATAAAAATATTTCAAAATTTGTTGGAAATAAAACGAAAAAATTTATTTTGCATGACTTTTAATTTTAATATTACTTTTAAATTTTTTGGGGATTTTTTTCTGTATTAGGCTTTTGAAGTTGCTCAATTACATCAACAAAAAAAAAAGATACAAATTTTTAATTTTCCGTACTAATGCGCTTCAATTCGAATTAATTTGGCAAAAAGAATGACTTTGAAGAAATTTTAAATGTCTCCGATTTGTGAAGACAAGATAAATTTTTTTAAAATATTTAAATCAACGAAAAATTAAAAATTTTTGGCAATTTTTTTATTAATATTTTGTTTTTATATCTACGAATTTTCGATGTCAACAAAATGCTCAATTACAGAAGCAAACAATCTAATAACCGTCACTAATGATTTAATCTAAATTCAGATATATTGTAAAATGATTTTTTTGTTTTTTATTTACAAAAATATAAAAACATAATTAATATGTTTAATTTAGCATAAATAAATTAACAAATTGACGCATGCAAAAAACCTTTTGGAATTTAATGCATTAAAAAGGGGGCGGACGGATGCATGGTGCAGGAAAACTATTATTCATTGGAGTGCCACTGTTTGGTGTTGATATGCGAACATAAATTATCGCAAGGTCAGACCAATATAAACTGCCATGTACTACACACACTTTATGATAATAAATATTCTTACATATGTGCGAGTATGGAAGTATTTCGATGCTCTGTGCAGATATGGAGAGCTCTGCTACGTTGGCTATTTTAGGCTTCATCAGTTTCAGTGCAAAAAATCATTTGTTACGCCATTTCAATGTTTACATACGAATCTACAAGAAAAGGTCGACCAAGTCATCCCAGCCAAGCCATGCATGGACCAAAGCATCAGTTGGTCAGCAAAATTAAAATGCCGGAAAATAATGGACACTAACGTAAATTGACTAAAAAGTAAAATACAATATTAAGCAAATCTGCAATAAAAAACAAAACGTAAATGAAAATCCATTCATGAAAGAGATCCATGCCACCCTACCCATTGCAGTAGCCAAAATGAAGTCAAGCGTTAATAATTTGTGACTTACGCAACTTATGTATTTCGCATGTGAATGTAGAGATAAAAGTTAAAAGATACAAAAATTGGGGATTAAAAAGTTGTTTTGTGTATTACATGAACATTTATTAGGAAAGGTTGTAAAAAGCTGCTCAGTATGTCTTTTTAGAGGAAAATTAAATAGCTTTATAGAATATGTAGTCAAGGAAATGTAGTGCTTAGTATATTAAATTCTTGGGTAGAAAAATATTCACAACGAAGCTGACGTGTTTAACAGTTTTAATATTAAGTAACACTCGTACCGCTTATTTCCAAACGAAAAAGACTTTAAGCACTGGAAACAGTTTTGAGCTTCTATAGGTGGACCCATAGTTAATCATTTAATGAATATTAAATAATAATTTGCACTATTAGATTGTCAATAAAAATAAAAACAAGAATACTTACAACGAGTGTGTTTTTAGCTACATGAGAACAATGTTTTGACAGCTAAGAATGTTAAACTATGCTGACATTTCTATCCAGTAAAATTTGGAAATTCGCATTGACTCGTTTAACACTGGAACAATGGATCCAAATTGTGGAAATTTACTTAGAAAAAAATTAAATTATTCTTCAAGTTCATAGGGCATTTCGTCGAAGAATTGTGTTTAGTTATGAAGCTCATTTGTGTTTAGCTACGTCGTCATATATATAGCGAAAATATTCCCTACGTCATTAATGAATCTCCATTACATTAATTAAAATGGAATCTTTGGTGCGGTTTACACGCTCTTCACATCATCAGTCCTTATTTCTATTGAAATAGAATTTGTTTTCAAAAATTAATTAAATAAACATCGGCGAAATTTGGTTCCAACACGACGGTGCAACTTATCGTACAGCGTCCTTAACAATCGATTTATTACGAAATCAATTTGATAACAACTATATTTCCAGAAGTGGTTCTGTTTCTATTACTTTTTATGGAACTATGTTAAGTCGTTATTTTATGCTGACAAACCACCAACTCTTGAAGCATTGGAAGCCAGTGTTCATGCCAGCATTGACGATTGACTCCATACGGCCACATTTATTGCAAAATATAGTGTTAAATTGGACTGATCAAATGGTTCATGTAACTTGTAGCCGCGGCGGACATATACCAGAAATCGTATTCAAAAAATAAATGCTATGAAATTGACTACCAGATTATAATAAAAAATTTCATTCCAACAATATTTCTGTCTTGTATTATTTCTCATGCAGATTTAAAAACACCCGATATGTGGACGGTTTTATATGATCAAATAATTTTAAAATGAAAATTTTATTTTGCTTTCGACAATGAACGCTCTTAAAGGGAATTTAAGTTGTTTTTGTAATACATTAATTTTATTAATACTATAAGTTAGGTAGGTAGGTGAAGTGAAAAAATTATCGAATCCTTCTTAATTAGCTAAGAAAGCCGTTTTGATTTCACATTCCTCGTAATTGTTCAAATCATTTATATTGATTAATGCAAGTGTTTGGCCAATATAAATGTTGGAGGCATGACCGAATGTATTAAGGAATGGGCCACCTAAAAACTAGATCCTGGGCAAGTCTTGACAAAAATTTAACAAATGCGCCAGTAGACATACGAATTTGAGATTCGATACGGTAGGCCGAACCTGGGTCCATGCCTTCCTACAGTCCAGTGTCGTATTAGCCCCGATATTATATCAGATACTACCTTTTTTAACTAAACTACATCGAATTGATAATCATTATTTTATAGAACTCTTTGACAAAAATCTGCTTCATCACTGGCTTTTACCAACAATGCATGATAAAAAAATTCTATATGAAGCAAAGAGGATAGTACCTATCTATTTTACTTCTTCTTCGAAAAATGACCATAGGCAGTATCATTAAGTACGGGAACGTCCAAATTTAACCCCTATTCGAAAATTACGTTTTTTGGTCATACATTTTTAAATCAAGAAGTCACTTGTAGATTAAATAAAAAACTATACAGCCAAAAAACTGTATCAATTGATTTCCATTACAGTATTTGGAAATACTCATAGTAGGAATTAATAGTTTACGATAAGGTGGTTCAAGCAAAATTGTACTGTTTTAAAAAAATAAGATTCTATTAGTTTAGATATAAGATAGAATCAGTTTTGTACACTGTTTATTTACTGAGTTAGATATACACTCGATTTTATAAATTTACGTTTAGTTTAAAATGACTTTCCACCATTAACTATTACTAGTTACAGTTTCAATTATATTTACGCTAAAAGACTTATAACAAATGTTGACAGGTGGATCATAATGATATGTAATAACCATATTTAAAATATGAACAAGCTTGTAATGTTATTTTCATTTATTGCTATGATATTTCCTCTATATTACTAATGAGTTCTTTGAATGTAGCTAATGAACGAGTAAAAGGTCGACAAGTACAATTAAATGGTATTAACTTATTATAATAAGTTTAAAAAATATCTGATTGATATTTCGTTTCATTAATAATAATTATGTGCATTTGTATAGCTATGGTTAAGCATTTGTTTAAAAAATATCCGTGATATTTCATTACTAGTTTCATTACTGCGAAACAAGAACAAGTCCTCAATTTAAAATTAATTATTGTTGTTAAATTCTTTTACAATTATTTTTTGGAAATTTCAATAATATATATAAGATTTTTATTTTTAATAAATTCATTTTTTTAATTATAACATGAGTTTGTCAACTTAATACTTACCTACATTTACTAAGACAATTGTTCTGATCTATTTTATGTTACTTTTCTCTTCTCTTCTCTCAAACTGTTTTGACCACATTATATCAAAAAATTACTGGTTGTAGTATGGCTAAAATGGATAGACGCTTCACGTGCAGCCTCTCGCAGACTCACTCCTAAAGCTATTGCAGCCACATCACTTATATACATATACAGGATTCATGCTAAGGTCCATATATCATATGAGATAGGTGATCTCATGGTCTATATACCACATTCTACATACTAGTAGAAGCCCAGCTAAAATATGTATATATAAATATATAACATATATATACATAGTCAAATATAAAACATTTATTGAAATTCAAAGGGAAGAGGGAACTTCGTTAATCTTGTTTAATGTCGACAAATGACGGAAATTTAGTTGAATATTTAAAAATCTGAACAAGCAAAGATGGCGGATACTACTAGCATTTATAAACATTATTATTATAAAAATGTTTAGTATCTGTAAAGTTTTTATTTCCAGCTGTGTTTTATATAAACACAACATTTAAATTTAAAGAGCAGCTATTCGTACATGGACACTTTTAAATGTGTAATGTAACTTTCTCATGCTCAAGTGTACATTTGTGTACACAAAGTGTTAACACAATTACACTTGTGCATTTTTATTAGCATTTGAAAGTTGTGGGCCCAAGTTGCCCCATAATAAACAAGTGTTGTAAGCTAAGTACGGTTAACCCCAAATGCTATTCCTGAAGAAACTTTAACTAAAATTGTGTTAAGTAAATATTTTAATTCAAGTTTGCTGGTTTAAATGAAAAATATAATAAAAAGAGTAGTAGAAATTATGGGTATATGTTTAAGGAATACTTACACATTTTTTTAAAATTTTTCATTTAAGTAAATACTTAGTAATTACTATAGTTATAGTACGACATCGAACATTGCAATTAATAGAATTCGCGGGGCATATTAAATTTTTAAATCAAATAGAAAGACATTAAAACAAAGTTTATTAGAGAATAATACCAATGAATACTTATTTTTATTTATAATTACACAATTGCAATCAAACTTTATGATTATAACTTGTTATTTCAGCATGC
The DNA here is from genome assembly GCF_002237135.1 of Teleopsis dalmanni. Lineage (NCBI taxonomy): Eukaryota > Metazoa > Arthropoda > Insecta > Diptera > Diopsidae > Teleopsis > Teleopsis dalmanni. Next base: position 121,436,599 of record NC_051847.1, read on the forward strand.
ATTTTATTGCAATTAAAATTCATTACAACTGCCTTATATTTAGATCTTTGAGTATTAAAATTTTAGAATGTGGTATGGAATTTTCCTGAGCTCATTGTATGCATGTGTAATTAAACTGGTTTTATTTTCTGAGTCTGAAATCATGTACGAAGTTGCTGAGCAACCTATTTTTTCTCTCAGATATCTGCATCCCTGAAAGTAATGGGTAAAAGTTCAAAAATTGAGGTTTTAAAGGGTTATAAGAGATTTTTATTTTAAAAGACAAAACTTGCAATGAATAATAAAAACCAAAATTATATATTCTTTTAAATTTTTTGGGTGGCTAAGTTCGAAAATGTTAATTGAAACAATCTATTATGCCTGAGATAAGTAAAAAATTCTGTTTATATTTTTGGTGGGAGGACATGCAAATTTTGTAATCTTGAATGCCTTACTGCTAAACCCATTTTCAAATTTTGTATATCAAATGAGTGTTAACTATTAATTAGTATATGACTTTCTGACTTCCATTTTACTTTGGAAGCTTATGAATTTAATATGTTTTATAAGAACTAGATAGATTTCATATACATTTTGGCTTTGTACACTTTTTTAAAAGCAAGCAGATTATTTTAACTAAATCCCTATCTCCGAATTCTAAAAGACCTGTAAAATCCCTATCCTGTATATGAATAAAAGTTATTGGATTTGTGTTTTTTCAGTATACGTGTATATATAATATACGTTCTTTTATATATACAACGAATACTTGTAAGAATATATGAAATCAAGATCATCCATTTCAATACTTACATTTGAAATATATATTTATATTGGTAAAACCACTTTTCCTTGAAATTTTAAGATTGCAGAAAAATTTGTATTTGTTTTCAACGTATTGAACTCTTTGGTAATTTCCTCAACCTGCATTTTTGCCTAACCTCTTGAGAGGAGATCCAATTAACCGTGATTCGCTTCGCATATTTCAATATCATTTCCTTTCTAAATTCAAACAACAATCAGACCCAGCTACTGAGTGAGTTCTTCGCTAATATAAACTTTTTCATTGTTTTCCTAAGTTTTTTTTTTTTTTTTTTTGAAATTTCATATTCAGTATTTAAGACATAAAAAACTGGTAGCGGAAATAAAACGGAATTGGATTTAAGGATTTGCATAACCCGTAGCACAAATTGTATAAAACTGAATCAATGAACTTTTCACTACAGACAACGACTGCAAGAAAGCAAATAAAATTAAATTGAGAAATAAAAAAAAAATTGTTTAGTGATGAAAGATGAGTAAATTGCATTTAGCAAAAAAAAAAGGAAACTAGTAAAAAATTCTAAGGAAATTTCTGTGACAGCTCAGAAAATATTGAAATGTTCGAAAACCATGCCAACAACGTTTCTGGTATTTTTCAAACAATTTGACATGGTTCACAGTATGAAAGAAAATGCCAAACCAAGCAAATTCCACTTTCCACTCTAAGACATAAGATGCTACGATGCTGCCTCGTCATCGCTACCGCTGGTGATGATGATGAGGACGACGGCGATGATTGAGATAGTTACCGCCGCTGGAATTTTTCACTTCCTTATTATGCGTTGGCCTTTGCATTCGTTCGCGCAGACACGCAATTGAACGTGCATCAATATTTCAATATTTCAATTGCAGGAATATTATTAAAACGCATATAGATTAATAAAATTCACAGGATTTATACCTATATAATATTTGATTTACGGTGACAAATTTATAAGGTGTGGCTCTTATGCGTTGAATTTTAATGGAATGGAGGTTTATATGTTTTATGTAAAAAGTTTAAAAATTGACTTAAACAAAAATATATGAAGCGTTTGTATGAAGTTTTTAAAAGTTCATTATTGAAGTACATATCTATGTGATCCTTAGATTTATATTTTTAAAATTTAGCTTGAATAATGAAAGTAATATAATAAAGACAACTATTTTTCAATTTAAAATGAAGTTTTATTTATTAACAAAGGATGATGTCGACTGTAAGAAATGCATTTTCCACCTTCTATAATAATTTCTATAATATAAGTTTTCTCGCATCAGGAAGTATCCTAAGACCGACATTAGACATTTATACATTTTTATATATTGACATAAGTCAATAAAAATTGTACTAATATATTAAATTTTGACTTGGGTGTGCTATCGCACTTTATTTAAGAAATACTAAATTCTAGAGAATTCTACATATATAGTTACTTGTGTATTTCAATTTAAAATTCAAATTAATGATCATTGATTATAAAATACCGTCATATAAAATAACTATTACCTAAGTTAACTTACTCAATTGAACAAAACAACTCGTTTAAGATTGCGGCCTGAAACAATACTCCTCTACCGGTTGCAATATAAGCTTGCTCAAAGCACGAGTCTCATATATCAAATATAGCAAGTATTTCTTTAAACTGAACCGTCTAAAAAACACATGATATTTTCAACGTTTTTGTCTGATAGCTATTTCGATCACACTTTTCGTTAAACAATGTCAATGCCTGTCAATGAGATAGAGAAAACATAAAAATTAACAATCCAAATAAATGTTTTCATTTGAGATGACATCTGTTTAATGCTTTTTTGTGCTTGAGAAGGGCAGGCACTTCTATGCGACATTTTCTTCCCCAGTTTTCATTTGGACACACATAAATATTTTAAATAAATATATTTTACATAAATATTTTAAAATATTGAACTAATATATAAAATTACATTTTTAATAGTAATCGTATGGATTACAAAATTCTCAATTCGATTTCGTTTACAATTCTAAATATCAACCTGCAGTTAAGAAGAGACATGGTAAGCACCTCTTTCTGATACTACTATTATTGGTAATATGATCTTGGGATAATGCTGTGCTGGTTAACGGAAACAGTTTTATATATTAACAAAGCGAATAGGGAACAGTAAGAAATGCATTTTTCTCCTTCAATATTAATTTCTTATTTGTTGCATATTTGTAGGGGCAAGAAGTTTTGAAGTTATTACTATTACATTTCTTTAAGGCAAAATGAATGAATACAGCATTTAACTGTACATAAAAGAAGTTATTGAAATGTGAACACTATTGATAACTGATCGCTTTTGTATCTGTTCTCTTTTTCAGGTTGATAACCTATCTACAGAGTAAATCGGGTACTAACTTCTAGTGAAATCTTTTAACCAGAATATTGAAAAATTTAACCTTTTTTCTGTGTAGTTATTCTGAAAGTTTCTATTGTCAAATACTAATTGATGAACGTGATCTTATTACGGACATAGTTATGGTATAAATAATGTTTTTATATATTTTTTTTTTAAGTTTGTAAATTATGATTATAGCCTATGAATAGATTTTAAGAAAATATATTCTATCTTGGTCTGTTACATCGTAGAAAAGGTTGTATTCTAGTTGTACTAATGCTAACTCAATTTTACTATTGATAGTTTTGTGTCGTTAAGGTAGATTGTGTTATAATTGCAATAATCTAAACTTGAGTGTCTTATTATCAACAAATGTAATAAAAATATAGCTTATACTACATTACCTCAGCTCACTTGCATAAATAAAACTTAATAATATCCTTTTATGTGCTTAAATACTGTAAACCACAAAAGGATTTAAATTAACTTTCCACAACTTTTATGCTCAGTTGCAATAAATCGGAGTGCAGCACCTGGAAGCAATATTAAAATTACACTAATAACAAACTTACACTACAATAACAAAAATAACAGTATTAAGCTAAAGTCACAACAACAAATCCACAATATTAAACAAAACCATAGCAACAACATCAACGGCATTAACCTAAAATAACAACAAAATAAATTGCAACAATACAACAACAACTACAAAACAAAACAATATTATAAGGGCATACAGTAACAACAAATGCAATAGCAAAAAAAAAACCAACAAAACAACAGTTGTGTCAATAACAACAACACTAACCTAAAGGAACAACAACTTTGTTAACATAAACTCCATAATCATAATGAAAATGTGACAAGCAAAAACAAATACAATAAATAAAATAAGAGCACAGGCTATACGATTTGATACTCTTATAACAAAAACAAAAAAAAAAAAACAGCAATAACAAAAATAACCACTAGACAAGCTTCTTGCAGTGACAACAAAAACAGATGTTAAACTTTCGCCTTCTGTTACGGCAGGTTACAGGCGGGCACGCCTTGCCTGGTGAGAAAATTAAATTTTAAATTATTGCATATAATAAGCAAAAAAAAAATTGGAAAACAGTAGTTAAAAAAATGATATTGACAAAACAAAAACAAAGGTAAACAATATGCTTCCATAAAAGACATTAAGTGTTTGTAGGTTAAAATTTTATACAATAGATAGAATAGATAGGTAGATAGTGCAGTGTGAAAATGGTAATACTCGTATGAGGCTAACATGCAGTTCTGTTATAAAAAGTGGAAGAGTATATTTGATTTATTTCTATTTAAATTTTTTTATATGGGTGAGTTTTTTGTTGTAAGAGTATTTAGTTTTTAAGTTACAGAATTAATAATTTTCTAGATCTATGAAAGCGATATTGAAAAAATAAGAGAATTTTGTTTAAATTTTAAATTATGTATTTGAATATGTATTCTTAACGCTGTTTTAGATGCTTAAATTAACTAATCCGAATATATTGTTTATAGATAACATTTATTTTTTGCAAGTCTGCAAATATCTCTACAATTATTTTTTTTTTTTTTTTTGTAAGACATAATTTATTAATTGCATCTTCTCTCACAATGAAACTAACAATAAGTTGTAAAATCTTATCACTAATTACATAATAGTAAAATTTTTACATTGCATAATATAAAATAAAATAAGTAAAGCTTATATCACGAACCTCACTTAAATTGGTGGGTTGAATTTCAGTGGAATGAGCGTATAGTGGATTATTAAAAAATCAATTAATCTCTATGAGATAACTAAAAATAAGAGTGTGGTATTTACTTGAATCTCATGAATTTTAGTTAATGCCTGGATGGTCAGCTCTTTTTAGGCGGGAAGTAATGTATTGAAATGCGAGATTCCTACATAAGGGAATCATAAGGGAAGAAGGAATTCTCACATACCATGGGGCAATTATTTTAAATAATTTTTTCTGCTATAAAAAATAACAGTATTTTGTTTAAGTATTCAATTATTTGATAATACTTAAACAAAAATCAAAGTTTCCGATATTAATTAAATTAAATTTTAATATCCTTAACCAACACTTAAGTTGAGTATTCTTATACACTTTTTCTTTCATAGGAATACTATTTATGCGAAGTGTTTAAAAAATTATCTTTAAAAATAAAATGTTTGCACCACATGCTCCGCAGACTTAACAAGAGCAACCACAATTCAATTTAAACTTAAGTGCAGTTGTTGCTGTTAAGCATTCACACACAAATCAGTGTTTATGTGTATATGCTGTTGCATTTATGTGTGTGTGCAGAAGTTTAACAAGTGTTTTTTGATAAGGATAAATTTTGTAGGCATATTAAGCACGTGCTTTACGTACGCTGTGTTAAACGAAAACAAAAAACAAAAAAAAAACAAGTAGAAATTGAAAAATGTAAACAAACTACACCATAAGTGCATAAAAATACATACAAAAGTAGCCGGCAAAATGTTATCCGCGCAATGGCAGAGGATAAAAGAAAAGCTTTGACTGCGAGCTTTTATGCAGTTTTCGTATAAAAGCACTTTCGATGCGAATTGGTGAGGCAGTTGCGATTTAATGCGTGTATAAACGAATTGTGGGAATTTGTCGGATATTAAAAGGAAAAAATATCTGAAATATATTCAAGTAAAATTGCAATCGGTAGTGACTTGTTTGCATTCTGCATGCAATTAATTAACAACAAAAAAGCTGTATGGTAGCAGTTATTGTGGCATTTGTGGTTGACGTAGTGAAACCCACATACATATTTTTTAAATGAAGGCGGTTATAAAATAGTTTGAAGTTTTGCAAATAAAAAAGAACAAAATATGAACTAATTAAGTGAAAATATAAATTCATGAAAACTTTTCGTGGTTAATTAAAGTTGTAATATGTTAGCAAGTAGAGGAACTTTAATAATAAGAGAAGTTAATTTATAAAAAAAAAATTCAAAATATTTATTTAGAGGTTAATAAACGATGTTATTTATTAAAAATAAAAAAAGTATTTAATTCTATAAAAAAAGACAACAATAATTCGTGCGAATATTATTGCTTCACACAAATAAAAAAACACACAGCAAATAAAGCAATTATTCTGTTGCATAAATAATAACATAAGAAAATGGCTGACATTGCTCTCACAAACAAGCATAAACAGGCTTGTCTTAATATACTGTAATCAAAGCTCTAAAAAAATAAATAAAATAAAAAAGTGTCATATTAAAAACATAAAGCAAAGGCTAAAAGCAAACGACAGAGTTTACGGTATTTTTGTTTTATTGTATGTTAAGAATGCTGTTACACAATTGTTGTCATAACAACATTTACTCTTATTAATTCCTTTTCATAACTTTGTGCTCGTGTGTTGTTGTTATTATTTTGTACTGATTAAATTTCATTACTTTGCGTGAAGAACAACAACAACAACAACAACAAACAATAATAAGAATCATAAACAAGAAAGAAAGACCAACAACAACAACAGCATCTACAAAAGAAATATCAACAACTTTGGGGCATTTATGCATGTGTGTTGTGACTTGAAATTTATGCTTTTATGTTAATGTTGTTATTGTTGCTGCCGTTGACTGACAGTATTTGTTTTTTGGCATTTCATCTGGAGTAAAATGTAATTTATTTATTTATTATTACCTTTAACAAAAGCATATGGAAGCAGTTTCCGTTTATTAAAATGGCGGCTTAATCAAAATGTAAGTACATCGAAATTTATGGACATTATTTGTACGAAAGAATAAATTTATTCTTTTGATTGTTTATTAAATTTAAATTTCAAAAAACACAAATTTGTATAATAATTAAAAAGCTAAAATTAGACTCAAAATTTTAAAATAATAACTTAAGTGTATATATTATTATGTTGATTCTAGTTGAGTCAGTGCACTTGAGCACTTTTACTCTCTATTAACTGTTGGGCTTCTTCATAACCCCTCCCTATGTCTTGACTGGATTACTTCATCAGTTTAAGCAATAAATGTCCTCAGATCTGCATACCTCCCCATTTTGAGATTCGATAACGCGGTGTTTGTAAATCTGTCAGTTTTCGTAAATATTTTCAGGGCTCTATCCTTTATGTATTTTTTGATCGGATCAATTTTGAGATCCCTGAGAATATGATTCGTCCTAATGTACCATGGTACTTTGAAAAATCTTCTCAGACCTGGCCTTGTGCAATTTTTAGCTGGCGAATAGTAGTGTTTGAAGTCTTGCTGAACGCTACACATCTATATAGAAGTGTAGGTCGAATTATTTGGTTACATAACAGCTTCCTGTTCTTAGCATTTAGATTTTCATTTTTGAATAGCGGTTGGGAGTGATGAAGAATTTTGGCACAGCTAATTCTTTTTAGTTGACATTTGTAAGCCATGTGAATCGTTTGTGCACCGTGATGCCTAGGTATTTAATGCTATCCTTCCAGTTTATTACCATATCTCCCACTCTCACTATCTTCTTATCCACTTAATAAGCAGCGCCTTCGTTTTTTCATTATTGATTTTTATTTTCTCCAGGATGAGGTTCATATGCTCTTGAAGTGTGTTGGTGATGTTGAGAGCACATTTATCCAAGTGTAGCATTCACGTATCGTCAGCGTATAACGCCAGAGTCGAGGCACCAAACATTGGGATAAATGTTGTACAGAGTGGGGGAAAGTAGCGATCCTTGAGGAACCCCTACTTACTCCCATGTATGAAGATGCCAATGATTGAAAATATGGAAAATCATAATTTTATTATATTATTTAGTTGTTTTCACATTATGTTCCACGAGCCATGCTAGCATGGTCAAATCATTTTCTATATTATGATTTGTCAAAAGATTTTAAAGTTTGATTATTAAATAGATATTTAACAATATACTGAATTCTAAAGTTGTCACAGTAAGGATATAGAGACTCATCAATTTTCTAATTTTTTTGTTAAAGGATTTTGAGATGTTTCGAGTTTTCAGTATCCTTATCTCATTGTCATATATTTAAAATGAGTACATCAGCGTTGTTTTAAGTTTGGTATCCCAAACTATCATCTTCAATATAAAAAGCTTTATAAGTTGCAACTGCAAGTAATGAATCCCCAGTAGCAGATATTTGAATTCTTTCATTTGTTGATATGTATATGTGGTAGTGATAATATGTAGTTTAATTTTGTGTATACATATTTACTTCGATAATAATTAAATTCGATAATAATGTGAATAATTAAATACAAGAATTATCTCCAAGATCACTGATGATGGGTATTTGGCAATACTCGAAACAGCTGTATGGTCAGCCAAAAATTCAATTAATTAAAATAATATAAAAAGAATTTTTGTTGTTGTAGCTCACTACTGTTCGAAAAACCTCTTTTCGATAAAAAATTTTATTTTGCTTTTATTCCCATTAATCAGTGATTAATAAAATCAGTGATTTTTTGCAAACTTCAGTTTTTAAAAAGTTGTACTTCAGCTTTTTTATATTATTATCAATGATTATTATATATTTTAACCAAAGAGCCTTAACCAAAAACCAGTTATAATAATTTTTTATTGCGTTAAATGCTTCAGCAGCTATTTGCCTTTATATCGAGAAAGACAGTAGATATATTAGTTCGGTCTAAAAGTCAATTCCAGGCAAAAATATATACTCCGTTATTACTAAATTAATTTTTTTATTATTATTTCGGTAATGTGATCTATTATAATGCGTATTTATAAAGAAAAAGGTTCAATATATACATAAATATAGAGCACATTTTTTGACTCTTAAGTTATTGTCTAACGATTACCTTACAAAATTATAAATATTAAAAAATTTGTTCAACTTTTTTTGAGATTTACTTTATTCGATTTTCCGAATACATTATTTACCAAACATATTGAAAATCTTACATGTATATATAAACTAATTTGGAATACACAAACAATTTTAGATATATTTTTATGAAACATGTTTCAAGATGTTAATAAAACATGTAATATAGTTAGAATTTTAATTTTATGTAGAGAATGTTCACTTCAATATTCAATATTTTAATATTTCAATATTCAATATTTCAATATTTATATACGTAAGGCCATTTTTATATAGAATATAGGAATCGGATCTGGTCGATATAAGAACACTTTTTTAACGTTCACACAAAGCCACATTTAAGTAAGGTTTTCAAAACCTAATTCGAAAACTGGGAACATTAATTGAAAAATTCGATTAGACAGAAAATAAATTGTATCAATATATCTTAAGAACATTTACCTCTCCATGTTTTTGCAATTGATTAAATGTATTTAATCATTATGTGAAACGCAGTTTGAACATTTTATATGCTATTTTTAGCACATGTATTAGTAGCTAGGTTAGGCTACGTTAGTTAAGCCTGCCAAGCAGTAAGACACGCAAACACTTATTAGCCTCTAGCGACACCGAGTAGAACTATAACTCCATACCGATTTTGTAGGTATTTTTTTCGAAATCGAGTATATGCTTGAAGCGTTATTCTTAAGACAGAACAACCCAGCATATTAAAAACTATTAAATATTAAAAATTATTTAAAATGCTTGGTTTAAACGCCAGACTTTGGTAAGACTTCAACTTATCATTTGTGCCATATGTTTAGTATATATGCATCAGGATATCACGACTATTGTAGACAACATTTATAAAAATACTTAAATGAAATAAATTAACTGTAGTTTGCAAATTAACACTACAAATAAAATAAAACAAATCTACTACTACTAATTTCCCAAACTCCTTCCGGAACATAGGGTCTCCAGAACTAGTAAACAAATATTTCAAATTTACGTCTCAATCTATAGTTTAGGATTTTTTATTAAGTCGTTTGTTGTATATAGATCACGATTGCATATATCTTCGACATTAAATACTTATAGCATATCCAATGTAATACATATTTAACTTTTGAAAGTTGTGTACAATTTATAGAATGATTTTATTATGCCATGATTTTGCTACAATATTCGCACGATGAAATTACTATAAAGTTCAGGAAGAAAAAAATTTATTAATACTTCAAACGTGGCAAAATTCATAGTAATATTTTAATATTAAAAACTTATTATAAATATTTTTATTACCTTTAAACTTTACTGGGTAATTAAGATAAGTTCAGATTACACTTACCTTAAATACATTCACGAAGTAATGAATTGCTCAATTCAAATGAAATTACTTTGAGCGACTACGTATTTTGTAGAGGTACAGATGCAGATACAAGTACATCGTGGTGACTGGGAAAAAAGTTCCTAAGACATTAAAATTTTTGCTAAACATGAAAATAAATTTATAGCACAAAAATATCCCAAGTAGTTTAATTTCTGTTTCAAGTGTAAATGTAAAATATAGTATAGTTTTAAAATGAAATGGTTACTGCCATAATTTCGAGCATCTAGCAATTTTTATACGTTTACAGATAACGAAAATAAATTATGCCATGTACGCTTCTATTGGGTAGTAGGACGACTCGGAATTCTTTCGTAGTAAGAATGGCAGTAGTAAAGTGGCTTCATAACTATAAAATTCCTTGAAAACATAAACGAAAAATGGAAAAAAACTGAAGGGAGATATATATATTTATATGTACATACGGATGGTAGCAGAACAGTCGAAAGTATTTCGGGGTCGAATTGAGTACAAAAAGTCATTAACGCCTTCAGCAACGATTCAAGATAATTTTGCATTAAGTGCACAAAATAAAATTAAAAAATAGAAGTTGGAAAACTGGAATTCATATAAATTACAAATTGTGAAATGAAAATCTGGATTAAAAGATTAAAGTAAGAAAAAAGTACGCTGAGTTAATTGCAAAGCATTGCGAGGAGTACGCAGATTGAATTAAGTTGACATTTTTATGTGCAACTTATGCTTTGAGCTAAATTACCTTCAAGCCATTAACTATTACTGAGCATTAAGTACGATGATGTGATTTGCGGAAAGGATTATGATTTCAGAGTTAAAAGGTATTATACTGAAAACCCGTAGTGTATATGCATAGAACTACAGTATTATTTTTAACTACAGATGTGTTAGTGGTAAAGAAAGTTCAAAGAGTTTTATTACGGAAAAGAAAGCTTTAATCGTTTAATATGTTATTAGTCTGTCTATTAGAAAAAGAAATAGAAGGGATTTGAAAAATTAGTGTGTATGGAGGTACTTGAATAAAAAAATACTAACTCTAATATATAATATAATATTAGTAATATAAAAAGAAACTAAAATAATAAAATTATGTTCCAGAAATAACTCAAAAGTAATATTTCAGAATACATATTTCTCGTTTTATTACTAATCGCTAGTTTGATTAGTTAAGAGTAATTTGACTTGCCCTCAATGGTTGGGAAGAGAGTTTATTAAACACTCCCAAGTGTTACTTTAGTTGTAACACAGACGAAAAAGTGTAAAATTTTATGGATTGTTTTGAACTGTAAACACTAACTTAAACACAAGTTAAAGTGGTGATTATTCAGACTTTGTCAGCTATACAGCTAAGATCTTCTTTATGCGAAATATATCGAATAATTATAGATTTATTTTACAAATAAAATCCATTATTTTATTTAATTTTTTTGTCAGAAACGTTTACTTTGGTTTGTGCAAGTGTTATTCAATCAGTTGTGAAAAATAATATCTTTCAAATGGCCGTCTGTTCCCTTGTTGACCAGATATGCTCTTTCTTCGGCGTTTTCCATAACTTTTTAGAATGTAGCGGTCAATATTTTGTGTATTTCCCTTTAATGTTAAATAAATGCACAGAATGCTTAAAGAATTGGAATTATTCCACTAACTACTGAAAAACATATACTTTGATCGGGCAGGGATTGTATTATATAAGGATGTAAAGTTTAATTAACATTATTAAGATTAATGTTTTAATCAGAAGAAAAAATATATCTACTGCATTTGTTGTGCAACTGTTGTTGTTTTTATTATGCATTAATTATTGTTAGTATAATTTGTGTTTTATTTTCAATAATAATATTAAATTAAGTAAATGATTTTCATTGAATGAGAATGAAATCAATGAGTCAATGTTTTTCGTGTCCACATTTCTTTTAACTTCTTAACAAAATAACATTCTTCTTAGCGATCACTAACAAAATCATGGATACGAACAATACAAGCGTCCTTGTACCAAATCATGTTGAAGCTATTTGAGCCAGTGCACTTGAGCACTTTTACTCTCTATTAACTGCGAGGTATTTTCTTCACGCCTTGACTGGACAATTGTTTATAACTTCATCAGATTAAGCAATAAATGTCCTTAGATCTGCATACCTCCCCGATGAGCCTCTAACCATTCTAAAATTTGATAACGCGGTGTTGGTAAGTCTGTCAGTTTTCGTAAATAATTTCAGGGCTTTATTCTTTGTGTATTTTTTAATCGGATCAATCTTGAGGTTCTTGAGGATGTCATTCGTCATAATGTACCATGGTATCTTGCAAAGTCTTCTCAGAGCCAGGCCTTGTGCAATTTTTAGTTGGCGAATATTACTGTTTGAAATCTTGCAGAACGCCACACATCCATATAGAAGTGTCGGACGAATTATTTGGTTATATATCAGTTTCCTGTTCTTAGCACTGAGATTTTCATTTTTGAATAGCAGTAGGAGGTGATGAAGAATTTTGGCGCAGCTAAGGAACCACTACTTCTATAGATCGGACTGACGAGAGAGCGCTGTTGATTTTCGTGCGAAAGGACCTCCCACGTAGAAAACTGCCGATGATCTTAGTTAGTCTGCCTGGAACACCTAGATGAGACATTTGTACCAAATGTTTACCATAAAATAGAAAGGTTTAAACAGAAAAATATAGTTTAGTCCTTAAGTTATACCACATATACTGGGTTTGTTTAAAATCAATGGTACGTATATTGAAATTATACAAACTAAATCACAGTTAATTTGAAACTTCTACAAACTAGATTTAAGTCACTTTCACGTTTATTTAGTGACATATTCCTAATATTTCCTGATGAATGGTATGTAGTGAACACAAAACATGACAGAAATCAATTCTAATTGACTTGATCATAGAAATTTGTGAATATTAAAGCAAATTTGTTAAACGAAAGCCCTTCTTGGATTGGTAATTTTTTAAAGTTTTTTTTTGTAAATCAAAACAAAACTGTTTTGGTAGGAAATGACGTAGAATTCTCTCTTAAAAGATATTCATTGTGTCAGTATTAAATCAAAATACAAAAAAAAGTAATCTTACTGATCGATTCCATTCATGAACTAATTACTTAATATTCTATTAAATTTGAACTAAATGATCATTTTAACAAATCCTTATTATAATACTAATATTTCAAAATATCTTTATATACTTTGTTACAAATATTTGGCATAAATAAGAAATGATTTACAACTGCAGCTAGTAAATTGTCTGCATTTTGTAAAGAAAATGTTAATAAATATTTGTACTAATAAAAATAACATTGCTCTACTTAAATAAATCCAGGGTGCAGCAAAATGCTTTCAATTTTCAGTTGACTTAGGTAAGGATTAAAATTATAAATTAATTTTAAGCAGAAAATAGCAAATTTGTGGCATAAGCAGGACTAAAATAAAATAAAAGCATAGTAAGAAGAAGGAAGAGTGGAAAATTTCAAATTTAATATAGCTAAGTCAAGTACAGCGAAATGCCTTCATATAGCCAAGGAGTAAGGAATGCTGAAATAAAGTTAAGCATACAGAGGATGTACCAGAAGTAACAGCAAACTTTGAGTTAAACGTATGGAAATGAATTATTGTACAATTAAAAAA
>NC_051847.1:121450647-121459182 GCF_002237135.1 Teleopsis dalmanni
CGAAACTGACATCGTATTTATATTACAAATTAATAAACTTCAACATGGTTTCTAAACCTTCAAACTCTTCAAATTAGAAGATACGTTGAAAAGTAAAAGATTTTGATTTTAGTGATTTTAGTGATTTTCCCTAAAGCCATCTTGACGAGAGAGAATTACATGATTTTCACTCTGAAAGGGTTGCAGCTTTGTCACAATAGTATATAGAATAGAATACTATTATAAATATCTATGTAACAAAGTAATATATTATATATAAATGTTGTGTACAGTAAAATGTATGTATAATTGTAAAATAATATACTTTTTATTATAATTTTTATATATATAAATATAACATAACATAACCTTATAATATAATATATATAATGAATAGTATATATAATAATAATTATATAATTTACTATAAAATAATAAAGTAAAATAATAGTATTAGTATTATTAGCATTATTTTTAATTCATTTTAAATTTGTTGTGTTACATAGAAATTAATAACAATTATATTATATATATAAAGCTTACAGCTATGGCATTTTAGCCGTCTTCAGGAAGTTTTGGTTATTTTAATAACTAGTTTTTATAATTGTTAAATATATATTATTACTTATAAATTCAATACAATATAAATATTAAATTAACTTACTATAGCAAAAATAATATATATAATATATATATGTAAAATATAATATATAAATTAATTTATATAAGTAAAATAATATGTAATCTGTTATTATAAAAAAATTATGTGATAATCTAATGTAGTACATATTCATATTTTTTCTAGTATACCACACTATAGGCTTAAAAAGCATTTAATTTTTTTTTTATCTACAAACGTTTTATGTATATTTCTATTATCTTGTAGAGAAATATTATAACAAACTTTGTACCTAAATATCTACAATAGAAAGCACAATTCTAAATGAAAACACATTACGTATCATATTGCATTTTGTATAATATTAATGTAAAAAGAATATATAGTTCTCAGTAAATATAATGTGGAGACAACTTAAATATTCATTTTGATTTGCAACTAAAACATAATTTTATTTTTATATATTAAATGAGGAATTGTCCATTTACTTTATCTAGTATTCTCTTTTCATGAAATCAAAATGAAATTTGTTTATAATTGAGAATACTTTCGTACAGATTATCATTTTAATATTCAATATATTAAAGTATATTTTTAAATATAAACATACATATATTACTTGTATCAAATAAGGTTTGACCACTTCTCAGAACACAGAACAGAACAACTATTATGTGATACAGTGAAGAGTAGAACAACAGTAACTAGGACTTAAATTATAAATTAAAATTTAATAATAAAAGTATTATAATTCAATCCTCTTAAATTTGCTGTTATTAAAATGTATAAGAAATTATTTGAAAGATATTTTAAATTTCTAAGCTTTTCCTTTTAGTGTATTTTCTATTTTGGAGTATTTCCACTCCTTCTTTTTCATAATGCGACAAGCCAATAAATTCAGAGAACATGTCCTTCATGACACCTTTTAATTGCCAATAACACAAATTATTTCATTTCCATCAAATCACAATAATTTAGCCCGAAGATAATAAAATTTGAATAATAATTCCGTAAGTAAGTTTGTAAATCGATTTAGGAACTGTAACAATGCCAATAATAACAACAATAACAACAAAAACAACAATAAATTACTTGATTGTCCAAATGTACGGGTATTCAAATGCCCTGTGGTGGAGCTCAACATACGGAATATTTTATGCAGAATGGATTATGCAGAATTGTTTTGCGGCGGATGCAGAAGGCTCTTGATAAATTAGTTGATGCTGGTTGACAAATAGGATTAGAAGTTTGTAGTTCATTTGCATTATGGAATTATTTGAAATTTTTGAATTTCGCTTACCAAAAATTAATATATTTTATGAAAATATTTAAACTAATATTATTAAGCTAGTAGAATTATTAATATTAGAATAATATAATACACATTAGAATTGTTTTTTACTTTTTGAAAAACAAAGTTGGTTAAGTTATGACCACAGTTAAATATTCTAATGACATTTAAATAACTGGAATCAGTTTACTACTGTGCTTAAGATTCCATATTTCCTTTATTATATAGCTTAAAATATAGCTCATATTGATATATTCTCTATAACATTGTCTTTATCTATTTGAGTTATCTTTCAAAAATATTTCATTGAAATTATTTTAATTAATTAAAAAATAAGTTAGGTAAAGTAATTATATTAACGAAAAAAAAAACAATTTATATTACTGGATAAATCTAAGAAACTTAAATCATTTCTTATACATCTTCCTTATGACAAAATATTTCTTTGAAAATTTTGATCACAGTTTAACATCAGTTCCAAAAAGTGCCGGGTATTTATTTAACAATTTCATGGCATGCATAACTAACCTTTTACATTGTATTTTAAATAATTTTTATCTTTTCTCTAAAAGCAGCTGATTGTTTATAATATCCCTTTCTTTGCTTGATATCCCCTCCCTTTCTAACCTTCACAAAGATAGATCAATTTTTTTTTACTATTATTAGAAGTGAAAGTAGAATACCACTATTTATAAGTTCTATTGACTATCTCTGAAAAAAATATTGTTAGCTAAATCCAAAAGAAATTAAGATAACAAATAAATCTTATAATGTCTTTTGGCACCAAGCTCCAGATCTAATTCGGTTTTTATTCGGATATTTCCAGCTAATCGCAAAACAAAACAAAATCAAATAAAATTGGTAATTATACAAACACTGTAAGATTTAACGTCTATTAACCACCGTAAGAAAGCCAGCAATTAGTCTGAGTTCAGATCTATTTAGAACGAGAAATATATATATGTTAAGTATGTTAAATATTGTTTTTAATATTACTATAAAATAATCTTTGAATTTATTTTGAATGTTTTTGAACACTAATCCTTGCTAACAAAGGGTTATAACCTATCAAAGTCTTCACGGATGAAGGCACCCAGCTATGCAATGGGTGTTTTACTATTTTATTAGTTTTGAATCTTTTGTGTCAAGGAATTTAGATACGTCTTACTTTGTTTACGTTAGACAACTAAGATATGAGATTTTTGTAGCTTTTTAGTGGTTTATAAATTTTATAGCTACCTGACCATATGAATATATTATATCATAATACTGGGATATTTTTAATAGTTTTCTAAAGTAGTATCACTATCAAAATAAATTCTGTTCACAAAGACTTGATTGAATATGTGTCTATGGTGTCTACTCTACAATGTCTACTCTACTTACAAGTTTTAATTATGGTACTTTTAGCTTTTAGTTGAAATAACAAGAAATACTGATATTACTATTATCTTATGGTAGGCTTTTTCTCTATATTAAGAGTGTTTAATTTACCTGCATTTACTAATATTAATTTGGTCTACGACACCTATTAGATGTTAAATTTAGAAGTCGAAGGATATGCCACTATATGTTTTACTATACATATATGTAGTATGTAAATTATGACCAACTTCTACCTCCTTAACCCACACAGCAATAATTCGTGTAGATATTCACATATGTCTATTTGAAGCAGAAGAAATTGTCTCTATATATGTGCCACTTAACATTATAAGCTTCTTGACCTAATAATGTGTGTAGTAACCGAATACTCGTATGTTAGTCAGTTGATGCTGTTGTTATTGTGATTGTTGTTTCTCGACTTGTGCCTGTGCGGGGTCTTAATTTATGTTGGTCTTAGCCCATATTGTGATTATAAATGTAAATCTCTTTAACATCATTGCACTCACATGTTTAAGAGCCATGAGTAGTGAACTATTCACGTTAGTTGCATGCTGAATGTGCTATGAAATTGCAATTTCCATTATGCATTCCAGTACGATTTACAGCATTCGTCGTGTGAAGTTGAGGAGGAACAGCGGAACATTAACTTGTAAAATGGATTATTTATGCGCAGATGAGTTTTTGGCGTTTAGCAATTGTAAAGCGTGTAATGGGTTAAAATTATGCAAATGACAAGCAAGGAAATGCATAGAACAAAGCCTTATTTATGCGTCCATTAAATTTGTCAAGTGTGTAATTTCGCTTACAGAATTTACACATACATGCATTTTCATTCAAATTTACATACGAAAATTTAAAGAAATCATGGAGCATTTTTACATATAAAAATATAATGTAAAATCATTCAATAATAATAAAATGTTAAAAAAACTATCTTTTTCGTTTCCTTAGTCAGTTGAAAATAAGTATTAATGGTAATCAGTATGGACTATATATTGATATCACACTCCTTAATATGACTTATACTAAACTTAACCTTTAATTAGTCGTATTAATAAACTGAGTATAGAAGTATTTTGAACAATAGTAAATTACAACAACAAAGTTTTATTATTTGTTAATAAATTGAATTTTTGGTTGACCATACAGCTTTTTCGAGTATTGCCAATTACTCATCAAAAATTGTCTTTTTTTGTACTTAAATATTCGTAAATAATTTTTTTAAACTTGAGATAATTTACATTTAATAATTTTATTTTAAATTAAATATATTGTTGTAATTTATGAATTATGTTGGTGATTCATTGGAATTTATAAATAAACGTTGGTGACAGTTGTTGTGTATTTTTGTGGAAAAACGCGAGTGTGCCAAAAATGTTGAATTCTTTATTTCAAGTTTTGGACGAAATGTTTCAGTTGCACTTGTTTATAGCTAATTTTTAAAAAAGGTCCTTAGCTATTATGAAAACACTTGAGTTTAATTTCACAATTTAATTTTATTAATTTTATTTATGTTATAATTTATATTCTTTGGATTCTTTTAAATTTAGTCACACACGACTTATTTGTTTTAACATTTGTTGTCAGCGCTACTACGCTTGATCATTTTTTATATTTGGCTAAGTGTACATTATATAAATTTTAACCACTACTCCGTTTAACCACTGTTTTTATAATTTTTTATTTCTACACAACTTTCAACTCCCGTCTTTGACTCCTCTTTGACTCTTAATTTTTACTCCAACTTAGACTCTAACTTAGACTCTAACTTTAACTTCAGCTACAACTCCAACTGCAACTTAACTATATCTAACTATGACTATCTATCTTTGTGGTTTTACATCTATCTTATATACCCAAACTTGATGCAAAAATCCAATATATGACCTTCAAATTACCCTAGTTACCTAATTGGGTTTATTCATAGTTTTCATAATTTACTTTGCTAAATTTGCAAAGTTTTTATTATTAATAAGAATGCTCTACATATTTTTGCAATTCTTCCGTATTTACAATTTCAAAGTCACTTACATCGTGACACCAATTATTAACCAAATACCAAAACTCAGCATTTCTTATCGTCGAACTGACGGTCTGCTGCTTTGGTTCTAGCACAGACAAATAATTATTTGTCTGTGGTTCTAGTCAACAACTGCCCAGATGCAAATAACCTTGCCTATTTTTAGGGAAATGTACGATCACCTAAGATCGTACACACTACCATACAGAAAAACTGCCAAAAACCCGTGAAATTAAATAAAGTAAATATTTAACTCACAACATTCCTTCCCCCTATGAAGAACATTGTGGCACACAATGTTATATATCTAACGGTCTATATTAAACTTGCATCAAATTTAGGTTTACATTTTAAATTATTCATTTAAATTTTAAAATCTTAAATCTATATTACATTTTAATTTTTTCATAACATTATTCTTAAAAAAAAATAACACTTTATATACGTCAAAAATATTTCTATACATGTTTACTCTTCATAAACTACTTATTAGTTAAAAATTTGTTCTTATTAAAATATTTTAGTAAATGTTTACTCTTGAAATTTGTAAATTTCTTTATTATGATTCTTATTATAAACTACTTATTAGTCAAAAAGTTTATTCTTATTAAAATATTGAAATTTGTAAATTTCTTTATTATTGTGTTCTGTTGTTTATTATGATTGCTATTATAAACTACTTATTAGTCAAAAATTTATTTAGATTATAATAAATAATGAAAATGTTGAGTCAAACAAAAAAATATTTATTTCAGTTTTCTAGTTTCATTTTTTTTTTTACTTTTCCCCCCGGAAAAACAGGAACCTTCATCTCCTAATTGTAAACCTACAACTCCTAAAAATTAAAACTAAAGACTAAATTTAAAAAAAACTTGTTAATAGTTATAATTTTGTCTATCTTTTATGTAATTTAAGTAAATTATTGTGGAATATTCTTTCCCTTCCTGAAATTATTACCTTAGCATTTACTGGACTAGTAATTTCTGTTACTGGGAAAGGTCCCACCCAAATAGGTGAAAACTTATTTCTTCTACTTGTATTCTTCAACCATACCCTATCTCCTACTTTGAACATTCTATTTTTAGAATTCTTATCATAGTTTATCTTTGCTTTAAGTTTTGCCAACTCCTGATTTTTTCGAACCACGTCGTATGAGCGTTGAATTTGATATTTCAAGATTTTTGAAAAATCGTCGTGGTTGTATAATGGTGTTGGTTTTCTTTTTAATGTTATAGGAATCTCGAAATCGAACCCAAATAGTGTTTTTGATGGTGTCTGCTTTGTTGCAGAATGCACCGTGTTATTATGGACATGCATCGCATGATGCAACCACTCATCCCAGTTGGATCCATCCAATTTAACGAAACTTCTTAAAAATTCCGCTAAAGGACGATGACTTCTTTCCAACGAGCCATTTGCCTGTGGATGATATGGAGTAGTTTGTATCTTTTTAACACCAAGAATTTTACAGATTTCTTTGAATAATTTCGAAGTGAAATTAGTCCCATTGTCTGTCACGAGAACTTTTGGTATATTAAATTTTGAAATTATTTCGTTAAAGAATTTCCTTGCTACTGTCGTAGCTTCCCCATCCTGTAATGCTGTACATACCAAATACTTAGAAAAATCATCCTGAAATGTTAAAATTAGTTTATTCCCATTCTCTGTAGTAGGTAGTGGGCCTACAATATCCATAAATATTTTGTCGAATGGTCTTTGAGGGGTATCCGTCAAACCATTGGCATTTTCTCTACCCTAGAACTCTTGTTTTTCTGGCATTGTTGACATGTTCCGACGTAGTCTTTTATCTGTCTTTGCATGCCTGCCCATTTAAACTGTTTTCGTATTCGGAAATACGTTTTAACAGCTCCTTGATGTCCTCCGATAGGTGAGTCGTGGAATTTCTTTAAAACTTCTTGGATATCTTTTTTATTAGTTAGAAATACCGCGTAATCTTCTTTCGTTTGGTCCTTCGTATCTTCCACTTCTTCTATTTCATTTTGTTCCATTTTATTTTTGTTTTCCTTCAGATTTGTTGCTCTTTTATTTCCTCTCGTAACTACTGCTATTGGTAGCCGACTCAGAGCATCCGCGTTTTTATTGGTTTTTCCTGGTTTGTACAAAATTTCAAAATCGTATTCCAACAATTTCAATCGGAATCTTCCCAAACGTGTGTCTTGGTCTTTAAGATTTGCTATACCTCTTAATGGCTTGTGGTCAGTAAATATTTTAAAATGTCTTCCCAATAAGTAAGACCTAAAATTCCTAGTTGCCCAAACTATCGCAAGAAATTCCTTTTCTATAGTTGAATATCTTTTCTCAGTATTACTCAGAGCACGGCTTGCGAAATAAAGTGGTAAATCAGAACCTACTTCTCCCTGAGACAATACTGCACCTAACGCTTCATTACTAGCGTCAGTTGTTAAAACAAAAGGTTTTGAGAAATCTGGATATTGAAGTATAGGAGGCTTCGTTATTGCAGCCTTCAGTCTAATCATTGCTTCTTGGCAACTGTCGTTCCATTCGAACTTTTCTCCTTTCCTTAGTAATTTATTAAGCGGTAAACACACACTCGCTGCTTGTGGGATAAATTTCCATTTTAATAATAATTTTAATAATTCACAAGTCCCAAAAATGATTGCAGTTCCTTAACATTTCGAGGTGCTGGGATAGACTTAACACACTTGGTTTTGTCTGGATCTGGAATTACTCCTTTGTCCGAACATTTATGCCCAAGGTAAACGACTTCTCGTCTTAAAAACTGACATTTCTCCGTTTGTAATTTTAAATTATTTTCTTTTAGTGCTTTTAATACTCTCCTTAACCGTTGGTCGTGTTCATTTAAATTCCTTCCGTAGATAACAATATCGTCGAGATAGACGAAGCAATCTATCCCTTGTAATCCTGTTAAAATACTATTCATAATTCGCTGAAAAGTTGCGGGTGCTCCTGTTAAACCAAATGGCATTCTAAGAAATTCAAAATGTCCTAGACCTGTGCTAAATGCTGTTTTCTCCCTGTCTTTACTGTCTACCATCACCTGGTGATAGCCACTAGCCAAATCCAGCGTTGAGAAATATCTACTGCATCCTAGTTGGTCTAAAATTTCATCAATTCTAGGAATTGGAAACACCTGTTTAATTGTTTTTTCATTTAATTTTCTAAAATCAACCACGAGACGCCATCTTTTCCCCATCTATACCTGACCTTTTTGGTACAAGGATGATAGGAGAGTTCCAT